>NC_033625.1:8903388-8934596 GCF_001540865.1 Ananas comosus
TACTTCAAATACTCTAGATCAACTCTAATGGAGCCGATCGTCGATTCGAAAGTCCGAACATCGAAAACAAAGTGGAAGCACGAAGGGCTCCGTGCTTCTATAAGCATACCAGCCTACTATATATATATATATATAATTGAGCTCCTATGCTTTTAAAAATACCAAAACATTGGTACTTGTAGATTTTTAGCCATTGGATTGAGAGATATGCGGTTAGGATGATGCGGGCCCCATAGGGTTGAGTGAGTGGTTGGTTAAATAGTATAATCTAATAGTTGAAATTGATCCGTGGAGTAAATCTAACGGTAAAAAACTTACAAGCACCAAGTGATTGGTGCTTTTACAAGCACCAGCTGGACTCTATATATATATATATATATATATATATATATAATATATATATACANATATATATATATTGATCTTCAGACCTATTTATTTATATATATTTTGGAGTTTTTCCTTATGCCATGCCATATGATTTGGTCAAGGCCACCTTGCTGTTTTGACGCGCCATATGCTTAATGGATAAGTTGCGGCTCGTTTTACAATTTCTGAATTATTGATCATTTTTTTTTAATTGTTTTTCGTTGTTTCTTTTCTTCTTCTTTTTTTGAGGGAAAATACGCTCTGAGGCGATTTCATTTAATTAATTAGTGGATACAGAGTGAGAAAATTCATCAATAGAAGACCATAAAGAAAACTTTTTGCGTTTGAGTCCCCAAGCGGCTAGGCAATCCGCAACTATAGCATTTTTAGAAAATCTCGAATTCCATCCGAAACTGAAGCAATTGAATCTCTCAGTAAAAGTCCATAGCTCCGTGATACTTGTCCGAGCTTCAGGTGTTAGCGAATCTGAGTGATAACTCCTGAGGTGCAAAGCTTTGATGATGATGCTGAATCTGAGAAGATGTGAAAAGTTTCTCTAGGATACATTTGCAAAAGAAGCTCTGTCACTCGAATAATTGCTCCAATTTTCGCCGAGCAGGCATCGTGGACCATTTTTATTGCATCAGATATGCATGCGATGGTGACATGCTGATTAGTAACCAGGTATCCTACACCACCTTCAGTGCCGCCTTTCCAATTCCCATCTACCCACACATGGAAGGAAGAGATCGCGGGTTCTTGAATCAGAGTTGGGTCCTGTATGCTGATTCTCGTCATGTTCTTGTCGGAGTATAAGGCCGTCCAGCTGCGTGCCCTTGAAATGACTGTAGTGAGTGAGGAATTCTTCCCCTGAAAGATCACCGCATTCCTTTTCTTCCACAAGCTCTGTAACAAATGAACAAAGAAGGCCTTATGAGTCTTCATAGCTTTGTTGGTTAGGATGAAAAATATCCAAAAGGATATAGATCTCTCAGGTTGGTCGGTTCTGAGGCCCAAACTTGATGCAAACCAGACTTGTCGTGCCTGCTCACAATTAAAAAATAAGTGCACCAACGTCTCAAACTGTTCTTTGCAGAGAGGGCAAAATCCGTCGATGTAAGGTAATCTTGAGGCTAGTTTATCTCCGACAGGTAACGAGTCTGCTACAATTCTCCATAAAAATACTTTCGCTCGAGGCATCACATTATTTATGCTCCACACTGTAGCCCAGATCGTTTGTCGAGTTTTAGGTGGCTGATGTATCCGGTTCTGATCTAGGCCTTCGTGTATGTGATTAATAGCAGATTGGAGGGTGAAGCGGCCGGATTTCGTGAGTTTCCATTGTAGTTGCTCAGCATTCCTTACCATGGCAGTCGTCATCAGATTCGGAATTTGCAACATAGAACGCCAAATAGGCGAAGCTGTAGATTTGCTCTGAACTGACCAGAAATTGAGATTGTTGTCCCTGCCGTACTTGCTTGCTAAAACCTGTGCCCATAAAGATGTTGGCCTAGTGAGGAATGTCCATACCAATTTGCATACCAAGGCTCTGCTTTGCGTTGACAGAGACGGTAAACCAATTCCTCCGAGTTCTTTGTTTGTAGTAAGTTTCGACCACGCCTTTGGATAGAAATGACGAACTCCTGGGTTGAAACCCCACCAAAAGTCTCTCACAATTTTATCCATATGATGAAGGAATTTTGCGGGAAATAAAATAAAGCAAATGGAGTATCTTGGTACCGCTAGAAGTACTGATTGTATCAGTATAAGACGCCCCGCGTGCGATAGCTAGATTCCTAGCTTTCCATCCAGCCAGTCTGCTTTGCAATTTATCGATAACGAATCTGAAGGTGGTAGAGAGAGATCGTTCTATAAACAGGGGATTACCTAAGTATCGTCCCTGTCCGTGATGCTTCGTAATATGGAAAACTTGTTGAATACTCTCCCGTGTGTCTGATTTAGTGTTGTGACTAAAAATTATCGACGATTTCTGAAGGTTTATGGTCTCCCCGGATATGGCACCAAATCTGTTGAGAATATCATTTATTCGGAGAGCTTCATTCTGAGTAGCTTGTCCAAAGATAAAGAGATCATCAACATACATAACGTGTGATATAATCGGCTCCGTTCTTCCAAAATTGATACCATCTATTGACCCGCACTGGATAGCATCTTTCAAGAGCAATGAAAGCGCATTGGAAGCTAAAATAAAAACATACGGAGAAAGCAGACATCCTTGCCTTATACCTCTGCTCGGTTGAAAACATTTGCCATTTTCATTATTAGTTAGCATAAAGAAGCGAACCGTCCTGATGCACCAATTAATCATTCTTCGAAGTTTGTCCGGAAAGTTGTATCTTTGTAACATGATTTCAATAAAGTCCCAGTTCAACCGATCATAGGCCTTTGCAAGATCTATCTTGGCGGCAAATGCTCCCGATTGTCGCTTTGAGGTTTTGAAGGAGTGGAGGACCTCTTGGACAATAAGATAATTGTCAAAAATGTTCCGGCCTGGCACGAAGGCACTCTGTTCTTTACAAATCAAGGACGGGAGGACTGCCTTAATTCTATTTGCCAGAATTTTTGCTAAACATTTATAAGTCACATTACATAAGCTTATGGGGCGAAAGTCCCCAATGTTGACAGGTCGATTCTTTTTGGGAATTAACACAATGTTGGTTTGGTTGATGAAAGGTGGAGCCTCATGAGTTAGGAAGAATTTTTCTACCAACAAAAACAAATCAGCTTTCACAAGTTCCCAGTTTGTTTGAAAGAAGCGAGACGAAAAACCATCCAAGCCAGCAGATTTATCTGGTTTCATGCTAAAGAGAGCTTCGCGGAGCTCGGTCATGGTAGGGGGCACAATCAAGGTATTTGCTTCACTCTACGATATCTTATACATTTGATGTTCCATAAATTCCCAGTTGCAGTCCGTTCTATCGCAGGTATGCGGAGTTGTGTAGAAAGCCTCGAAATGATGGTCGATAAAATGTTTTAGTTCTACTTTGTCAAAAATTGTCTTGCCGAAATCATTCTGAAGAGAAGTGATAGTATTTTTCCTGTTGCGCATAGTCGCCATCATATGAAAATAGCTGGTGTTCATGTCTCCTTTGCAAATCCAGTTATCTTTCGTCCACTGCGCCCAATAGAGTTCTTGTTTAAACATAAGGTCCTCGAGTTGTGCGATGGAAGTGGCTTCACCAGCACGATTAGGATGATTAATAGATAGTTCCTGCAGTTTAGATATAGTATTAATTGATTCTGCTACGCTAGCTCAAATATTCAATCGGTGACTTGAAGCCCATTTTCGAAGAGAGAAAGCCAAATTGCGAAGTCTTCGTTGAAGTGGGGTGTTAATTGATGTCAACCAGATCTCTTTCACTTTTTCTTTAAACCCCTCCTATGTGAACCACAAGCTTTCGATCCTGAAGAGCTTTCTTAGCCGATGAAGGTTTGGTGTCAAATTGAGGAGAAGCGGATAGTGGTCACTTGCTATACGAGGTAGATGCACTAGGTGAGAAAAAGGGAACCTCAAGATCCATTGGGAATTAGCCAGGGCTCGATCCAGACGTTGGAGTATCATCGAGTTTCCTTGCCTATTATTAGTCCATGTGTATCCCGGTCCATTAAAGTGAATGTCAACAAAACCTCCATCTTGCTGAAACTTCCGTAAAGGTGACTTCGAGTTGAAAGTTCGGCTCAATCCCCCTAGTTTCTCCTTGGGATTCATGATGCAGTTGAAATCTCCCATGACAATTGTGGGCATATTAGTGTGATTAATAAGTTGAAGCATTGAGTTCCAAATATAATCATCATTTACGCTATCCGGGTGGATGTAAACTCCTACAAAAAGCCATGGCCTGGAGGAGTCAGATTGGATAATAGCCATAATGCAGTAGGTGGTTGCGGCGACAATATTAATCTTAATTTCGTCCGTCTAGATTAGAGATAGGCCGCCTGATGATCCTTGGGCAGGAACAGAATAGTGGTGGCATAAACAGGCAATAGGAACAATTGGATTCATTCGCTTTTGACTGCATTTAGTTTCAGCTAAGAAGATCAAATCAGGTATGGTAGCTTCTACCTGGGAGGTTAAGTATCGAATTGTCGAGGCTCCTCCCAATCCCCGACAATTCCAAGCTAATGTCTTTATTTGTGCAATGACGGCGCCTTGACTCGTGCCGTCACCGTGAATGAATTTGAATCTGAAAATTGGTCAACTATCTCATGCTAGATAGTCATGTGAACTGTTGGTTTCTGTTTGAAGTGAAAAAAAAAAAAAAAATTTCGGGTGAAGTAATCATAATCGAAATCGATTAGATTCGGATTCATACAATTCTAATAGGTCTCATGTTGATCAGAAAATTCATAATAAGCCCATTCATAAATGTGAATTAATAGGCGTCATAAAAGTCCTTTAAAATTTTAAACCTATACAATAATTCGGGCCTCATCTCAGCCCAATGAATATTTGTGCCCAAGAAGTTTCATCAAAATGGGCCCAATTTCAGCCCAATTCATGAGATCACGGCCCATATTTTCACCCACGTTTGAAAATTCAATTTCGAATATCATATTCAAATTCAATTTTAAATTTTTAAACTCCCAACCAACTAGAAAATATTTGTTATTCTAACAACCCTATTCGAAATTCGATTTTAAATTTCGAACAAACCCCCAAAATATTTTCCAACCAACCACAACAACACCTTCAAAATTCGATTTCGAATTTCGAATTCCCAACCAACCCCAAAATATCCTCCAACTATCCAACAACCGATTCAAAATTCGATTTTGAATTTCGAATCCCCAACAAATTTCCAAAATATCCTCCAACCATATAACAACTGATTCAAAATTCGATTTCGAATTTTGAATTCTCAACCAACCCTCAAAATATCTTCCAACCAACCACAACAACCCATTCAAAATTCGATTTCGAATTCCGAATTCCCAACCAACCCTGAAATATCTTTCAACCAACCACAACAACCTATTCAAAATTCAAATTCGAATTTCGAATCTTTAACTGACTCCTCAAAATATCTCTTGCCACCCTTCCCATTATAAATAGGAGAATCGAAATCAAACGTCGGACGATAGACGGAGGAGAGAAAAAAAGATATAGAAAAAGACGACAGAGAGATTACGATAAAAAAAAGGGAGAGATAATAATATTCCTACCTCTGCTACCCACGTTCCGACTTACAAAAAAATTCAAAGGAGGAGAGATCGCCGAGCCGCGGAAAGGAGGAGAGATCGCCGAGCCGCGGAAAGGAGGAAAGATCGCTAAGCCGCTTCATCCGATCCGTCATCTGATCAACAGGTAAAAAAAAAAAAAGAAGAAGAAAAATGAAGAAGAAAAAAAGAAAACATAATAAAAAAAAAAGAAAAAAGATCTCTTTTCTTCCCACTCCTTTTTTTTTTTTTAGGTCATGCTACCGTAGTCATCCATACCGTCTAGACGACTTCGATAGGAGAGTGGAGGGGAGCAAATGGCTTCCCGTTTCTTTGAACCTCTCAATACCCCATTCGAAGCCGTTGATTGATGGAATGGGTGATCTACATTGTCGCGACCACCCCCAGCATCGCCGGTTGAGGAGAATCTTCGATTCCCCGTTTCTTCGAACCCTTCAACATGTTTTGAAAATATCGAACCAAATCTGCCGACCGAACAGATCCGCTCCACCATCATCATCTTCACCGACGACATCTCCAGTATCGTCGGTTTAATATTTTCGAAAGAAGATGGGAGGGGAATCAAAGATTCTCCGTTTCTTCGAACCCTTCAATCCCTTTTGAAAATATTGAACCAAATTCGCCGACCGAACAGATCCGCACCACCATCATCATCTTCGCTGTCGTCATCTTCAACCTTACCGGTTCGATGCTTTCGAAAGATGAGGGGAGGGAGATCAAAGATTTTTCGTTTCTTCGGACCCTTCAATCTCTTTTGAGAACATTGAATCAATCCACGAGACTTTCAAACTAGCTCAGATTCAAGCCAAATCGAGATCAAGCGGGGATTTCTTCGGACCCTATTTGCGATACTTGCATTACATTCAAACCAGCTAAAATTTAATTAATTTCTTTTTAATGAACTTATAGCTGCGATACTTGCATAAAAAATACTAACTAAATAAATCTGTAAAGATAAAGAGTACAGTCATTTTTTTTTTTTTTGAGGAAACAGGGATGTACCCTATTTGTGAGAGCAATACCAAAAACCACAGCCAAGAGTCTGCAGTCAAAATCCAGGAAAACTGAGACTAGGAGCAACATAATATTAAAGAAAAGAACTAAACAAAAGTAAAAAAGTTTGGAATAGCTAAAGTATTAGACTCCTATTAGCCTCGCACCACAGATAACCAAAGCTTCACCGTATTAATGACCCTGTTTCCAGTCTCTTCACAACGGATAAGGCGGTCGTTGAAGATTCGCGAGTTTCTCTGCTTCCATAATTCCCAACACGCCGCTGCCAAACAGAGATCAAAGTTTCTCTTTAAAAGCCCCTTTAACGATTGTCTTGCTCGATTCCACCGAGTTGGTAAGCTACCTGGGAGATCAGTCACCAATTTTTGAGCAGTCAGAATATCTTGTAGGAGGTAGTTCCACACCATCGTCGCGTAGTTGCAGGAGAAGAGGATGTGCTCAAGTTTTTCGTCATCAGCATAGCAAAAAACACAAATTGAGAGGCCTTCCCAACCCCTCGTAGATGAATTGTCGACTGTCAAGATTTTGTTGCGGCCAACAAGCCACAAAAAAACTTTAACTCTTAAGGGGATTTTTAGTTTCCAGAGAAAAAGGGTATTGCATGCATCAAGTCCATCAAAAATTAGGAAGTCTATAAATAAAATCCAAACCAAAATAAAAAAATCCAAACCCAAAACCTAAATCAAATCCCCAAACCAAAACCATGTCTACAAATAAAACCCAAAATCAAATACAATTCACAGATAAGCCCAAAACCAATCCAATCCACAAATAAAATCCCAAACTCAAATCCAATCATCCGGATCACAAATAAAAAACCAAATCCCATACACAAATCCCATAAACCATGAACCAAGTTCGTGAACCAAACACCACGAACCATACCTAAGTTCATGAACCAAATCTCATAAACCATGAACCAAGCTCATGAAGCTTATCCAAGTTCGTGAACCAAACACCACGAACCATACCCAAGTCCCATAAACCATGAATCAAGTTCGTGAACCAAACACCACGAATCATACCCAAGTTCATACACCATGAACCATAAACCATACATCGAATTCATGAAGCATAAACTATGAACCATATCCATGAACCAAACACCACGAACCATACCCAAATTCATACACCATGAACCATAAACCATAAACCATACACCAAATTCATGAAGCATAAACTATGAACCATATCCATGAACCAAATCTCATGAACCATACGCTAAGTTCATGAACCCGTAAACCATACCCAAGTTCATGAACCAAATCTCATGAACCATAAACCAAGTTCATGAACCATAAACCAAGTTCATGAACCAAATAAACTAAGTTCATGAATCATGAACCAAGTCCATAAACCAAGTTCATATACCAAACCCATGAACCATATCCAAGTTCTTGAAACAAATCCAATACCCAAATTTTATGAACCATACACTAAGTTCATGACTCAAATCTTATGAACCATGTACCAAGTTCATGAACCATAACCAAACCTCATGAACCATACACCAAGTTCATGAATCATAAACCAAACCCCATAAACCATACACCAAGTTCATGAACCCAATCCCATAAATCATACCCAAGTTCATGAACTAAATATCATGAACCAAATCCCATACACCAAACTTCATGAACCATGAACCATAACCCAAGCCCATGGACCAAATCCCATGAATCATATACTGCAAGGACTGAGATTTTTACAGTGCTACTAAACTCTCTGTTGATGATGTTTATGTGTGTAATTTAATTACATAAGCACTCGTCAAGTTTTCGGAGAAACTGAGCTAAAACGGAGAAGTTACTCGATTATTAGTTTTCACTTAAGTGAATAGTAACTCCGATTTTTCGGTGAAGCCACGGAGTATAGTTGGCTTTCGGCGCGTATCAGACTCCGAACATAGGACTCCAATAGCTCGTTTCGAACGGTTCAGCTATTCTGGAACCAATGGCACTGACGGATTTCGGATCCGATGCACGGTTTTCGAGAAAAAGGAGTTTTAACAAAAGAGGGTTTCCGCTCTTTGCTATTCGTGCATTTTAAAACTCCTCGTGCTCTGTGCTTGTGACCTGGGATTAGGTGAGAGTTGTTTCTGGTACCTACTGGTGGTAGGGAATTCAAACTTGAATTTGGATTAAAGGTTTTAGGGTTTATACTTCGGTATATGCGCGATATACGGACTAATTAGAGAGCGGGTGGGTTCCGTCACGAATCCGTGACCAAATCTAACGAAACAAGATGGTAGTTTGGATGCCCTCGTTGTGCTGAACGCGATGGTGCGATCCGTTCGGAAATCCGATGAACGGATTGCCGGATATTGCATGTTGTTCGCTAAGGGGTCGAGAGTGGAAAATCGGGAAATTCGCAAAAGTCGTTATATTTTATGTGCCGAATTGCATGAGATCGGACATGGAGGTGCATTTGTGTAAAGTACGCGCGCTGTGAGGGACTTGACTGAGAATATTACCTCTGGGAGGACTATTTTGCAAATTGCACATATGTGTATAGTGGTTGCACTAGGGTTTCACGAGGAAACCCTAACTGTTGGCCTCCCTCTTCCTCCAACTACGCCCCAGCCGTCACCTACACCCCTCCCCGACCCCGCCGCGCGCGTCCCGGCCGCCGACGAGCAGCCCCGGTCGCCGGAAAGGCCACCCCGGCCACCTCTTCATCTTTCTCTTTAACCGATCCACCACCCTTTCGGCCTAGGTATGCTGGGAAGTGCGCGAAGCCTCGGGGATCCTTCACCTGTGGCAGAAGGCTACCTCCGGCGCCGATTCCCGCCGGCCTCCGTCGTACACCGCGCCGCCCGCACCCTCCTCGCTCTGCGCGCCCAGCCAGACCCGACCGAGACCGAGCGCAGCCCTAGTTGTGGCCGCGCGCCGCCGCCCACCCTCGGTCCCGCCGCCCTCGTCTGGCCTCCGGCGTGCCCCCGCGCGCCAACGCCGCCGCTCCCGTCGCCGCCGGCCGCCGCTCTCCCTCTCTGCGGCCGCCCAGACTGAGTGCGGGCCGAGCCGGGGCTAGCTCTTCCTCCGCGCGCCGCCGCCGTTCCCCGCCGGCCGATTTGCCCTTCCTCCACCTCCGGCGAGGTGCTGCCGACGGCCCGACCTTTCTCCGGCCGCCGCCATGGCCACCGCCACCTTTGGAGCCCGTATTGAACCCGCGCGGGCTCGGTTTGGTCCAGCGCCGCCGCCGCCGTCTTCCGCCGCCATCCGACGTGAGCACCGGCTCCTCCTGGCCGGCCGCACTCGTCCGCCGCCGGCGCCCCCACCGCCGGAGCTCCCTGTCAACCGTGGTGAGCCCATGCTCTCCTCGGGTTGTCCAACTAGGGCATCAATGCCCGCCGTCGTCGCCGCCTCCCGTCGCCGGTTGACGCGAGCCCCGGCCTCCTCTGACCTAGAGCACCTTCCCCTGGCCGGCCTGCCCGCCGTCCAGCCGCCGCCGGCCACCCCGAGCCCTGCCTAGCTCTGTAAGCTTGTTTTCAGCCTTGCGGCACATGTTTTTCTGTTCTAGTCACTGTTCCGGCGACCCGAGGCTGTTCCGATGCCTCCGGAGGTGAGCACGGTGATCGTCTATCAGTGCTGATAGCAGTGCTCACCTCATTTAGGGTCAGCGAGCCCCTGGTTAGCGAGATAAGCATGATTTTCATGTTGTGCGCGCAGTTTACTGAATTTCGCGTCGCTCGTGCGCTCCCCACAGTGGCCGAAATTGCTCCAAAAGGTGAGCACGGCCTCCGACACGCCGAGACCTATCAGTAGGTGTCTCGGTTTGGCTGAATGACTCCTAGTTTGCGTGGACGGACCATAAAAGCGCCGAAATCGCATGAAATAATGCGATTTCGGGTAATCGGGAGGGCTTTTATGTATTTTAGGTTGTTGCGGCTGCTGTTGGCAGCATGGATGAATTGTGGGTGACCTCTAGACTGATTGTCCAAGGCCCCGGACCTTTGCGAAGATCAGAAATGTATTTCCGGTGCGTTTGTCGTCAAAATCCGCCGACGGAACGCGGTTTTGGTTCGGAATTATTCCGACGGTGCTTCGTGAGCTATTGTGTAGTCGCTGAGCCTTGTTGGCTGGTCACTCGCGTCATTTCGAGAGTCCTGAAATGACGGGTGAGCGACGGTGGGTTCCAGTGTCGAAATAGACACTTCCGGAAATCCGGTTCGGAACGATTATCCGACGATAATCATTTTGGAGTGAGTTAAGGTCTTTGCTGCCAAGTCACACGTAAATTTGTATCTAGTGGCAGCGGGTGACCCGTAGTACGAGTCGGTAAGTTCCGGGACAGTCCGTGGGTCCCGGCAGAGTCTCGGTGCGATTACGGAATTTCTAGCGTATTACGGCGATCGGTTTGGGAAACCGATTCTCGAGGGTTTATTTGTGGGGTTATGTATTTAGGGTTTCTTAGTTGTGGGTTAGACACTAACCCAGTGGACCCTCCTTAGGTCCGGTTGACGTTCTTTTGCAGTCAGGAGACAGGCGTGACAGTTGTATAGGTGGGTACTTCGATCCGACGTTGGTACAGTGGTGCATGCTTGGTGATGGTTTCTTACCCTTGCTCTTTTGTTATTATCCATACTTATATTATATGTTGAGCTTTGCATCTCTATTGTTTACATTACACCCACGTTGTTTGATTATACTTTACTCAGATGTTTCCATGCTTAGTATCATGTGTAGGATTATAGTCTATCTGTATGTGATACCATATTTCCTCGTTGCTCTACTTAGCTATTCTGCATACCCTGTTTCATATTTATAGTAGAGCGATTCTGTGATTATCTGTGAGGTTAGCGATCTCGTCGATCGATTCTAGTATTCAGTATTTGTGACCTATTCGGTGAGTTCCTCGACCTTTGTTGTCTGATGACCGTTGAGGTCGGTATACCCTGAGGGGTGGGATTGTCGTTTGTTGCCGACAGATGATTAATACTTTACTCATATCCTATACTTATGACATGATTGGTCGAGTTTCATATCCTGTACTTGTGATGTGATTGGTCGAGTTTCATATCCTAGTTGACCTGAGTGGTCGGTTCTTGTGCTTCTTTACAGTTGACGACCTATGCGGTCGATGGGCCCTGGGGGGCAGGATTGTCGGCTGGTTGCCGACGGTTGATTATTGAGCATATTGCATTATCGCTCGATATTCGTCGCATTTCACGAACACTGGCGTCTGATCCACCGCAAGGAGTGTTCTTTTCCGGAAAAGTGGTTGAACGGTGACAACCCTTGAGCCCTACAGGGGTTATATGCATGTTAGAGCGGCAGTGGTACTGTCGGGAGTGTTGCGGTGCGGACTCCAGGGCATTGGCTTGAGGTCTGCGGTGCTGACAAGAGAGCATTGGTTTCAGATTGGGTACTTTTTGACTGATTGTTCATTGACGCATATGTTTATAGTAGCAGTCGTTGCATGCATACTTACAGATCTTACTTTATAGTTGTCTTGCTACTATAGTAGATATTCATGTATACTTCTGTTCCAGTTACAGTAGCGGTAGCCTTATTCAGTATAGTTCTTACTTCTTTCAGTTTATCGCTATTGTATATCTGCTCATTACTTTGTTTATTTCCACTGACCCATGTTGTTGTATAGTTCTCCTGATCCGGTGAGTACTCCTCGCCTTCTTCGGCTTGCGGTACCCACTGAGAGGGGAGACATGTTTACATGTTCTCACCTCCCCCACCATTTTTCAGTATCGCGGGCGATGAGTAGTGGGACGACGTGAGGTACTGTGTGTAGCGGTCGATAGAGCTCCGACCAGGTTATTCGGTATAGTGGTTACCCTTATTATTTCAGTTGTTATAGCTTAGATAGTTATATGGTTCAGTATTTTTATTACATTTGAAAATACGGATTTTCGTGAATGTAATAAATGGATTTCTGGATTTTGTAAAATAAAAGGTTTTCTACCCTCGTGGTAGCGTTTTTAAAGAATAAAGGTTTTCGTGTAGGAAACAGTTTTCAAAAGATTTTCTGTATTTTGCATCTTAGTATTTCAAAACCTGTTTCTGTGGTTGGGAACATTTTAACTGATAGATGTGGATTTATGTTTAAATATCGAATATATAAATGTGAACCTGTGATGTGAATGGTGTATGAATATATAATTGTTGGTTATTTGTATGTTCATTTGGTTGTGGTTGTACCTGGGTTGCTTCTTGTACTTGTGTGACGCCGTGCAAATACAGGGGACACTCTGTCCGTGTGAACAGTGGATTTCCTGTGTTTGTGGCGGATCTGGCATACTCTGGGGTCAGGCTTTTCAAAAAAAAAAAAAAAAAATTTTCAGACGCTTTTCCGCTATGTTTTAAACTAAAAGGGACCCCGGGCGTGACATGTGACGCCCCGACTTCCCAGGCGGTCACCATCCTAGGAATATCCCGTCCTAGCACGCTTAACTCTCTTAACCTCTGGGCTTGCCACCACCCAAAATGCTTAAGCCGGGTTAAGAGTTTAGCCCTATTATATCTCATATAGAGGACTATCTGGGGTCTCACAATCTCCCTTCTTTAAGCCCTGACGTCCTCGTCAGGCTCAGACTCACAAGTACCAGGCGATGTGAGACTCGTCTCGCTAGCCTGCATCCAGACCCTGGCTCAGCCGAGACTCATCTCACACTTCCGGCTGTAATTGGCTCTGATACCAACTGTGACGCCCCGACTTCCCAGGCGGTCACCCATCCTAGGCATACTCCGTCCTAGCACGCTTAACTCTCTTAACTCTTGAGCCTTGCACCACCCAAAATGCCTTAAAGCCGGGTTAAGAGTTTAGCCCTATTATATCTCATATAGAGGACTATCTGGGGTCTCACATATACCAAACCTTGTGAACCATATACCAAATCCTATGAGCCATGTACCAAACTATATCCAAATCTCATGAACCATATGAACTATATCTTAACCTCATGAACTGAATCATGTTCAAATCCTATATACCCAAATCTCATGAACCAATACTCAAATCTCATAAACCAATACCCAAATCTCATGCCCAAAGTTCATCATGAACCTTTTTTATACTCTAGCTCATATACCTAGAGTGAAAATTAAATATCGACTATCCCTAATACATATACTTAGGGCTAAGTCAATCGTCTTAGTATATATAACTAAGGCAAAATCATCTCCAAATCGACAGAGTTCTAAATTATACCCTTAGAATTCAGTCAAATGATGTCAAGTTCATTCGAACTCTAACACATATACTTAAAGTTCATCCGACTAACCCTAACATATATCCTTAGTGTCTAGTCAACCTTTTGCTCTAATACATATACCT
The DNA here is from genome assembly GCF_001540865.1 of Ananas comosus. Classification (NCBI taxonomy): domain Eukaryota; kingdom Viridiplantae; phylum Streptophyta; class Magnoliopsida; order Poales; family Bromeliaceae; genus Ananas; species Ananas comosus. The sequence continues at coordinate 8,917,261 of NC_033625.1, forward strand.
AGAGTGGAAGTTAAACCAAGCTCGACTAGCCCTAACACACACACTTAGGGTCTAGTCAGCCTTTTGCTCTAGCACATCTACCTAGAGTGAAATCCATAACCGATCGAGTTCTAATACATATACTTAGAGCTCATGAAACCAAATACGACGAACCCTAGCATAATACCTTAGGGCTTAGTCAGATCCTCACTCTAGCACATATAACTAGAGTGGAAAATATATTAAACTCGGTTAATCTTGATACATATACTCAGGAAGTAGCTATTCTCTAATTTTGGATAATTCGACCCACCTCAATACATATACTTGGGGTCGAGTCACATCTCTACCTTGGAATATACAACCAAGGTGAATATAATCAGACTCTAAGACATACTTAGAGCCAATTAGACTCTAATACATAGAGTTTAATATCGACTGGGTCTTAACACATATACTTAGGACCTAGTCAATCTCAAATCCAATTATATCCTAATATATATACTTAGGATTCAATAAACCAAGATACGATTCATTCAATCCCATCCATAAAGGTCTCTTAATCGAAGGCGCCCCAATGCCACGGGGGTAATTAACAGTAGATGTTTGCATCTATTGGAAGCCATGGACCCGCAATACCTGATACCCATATACATCCAATACCAATCTAGATCATGAATACTACCCCACGGCCAAAATCCATCGACCGTGTGAGGTGCGTCATTCGTGGTGGCAGATAAAATGGCACGCCCCGTGGGACATGGTCTTCTCCTTCCATCTTCGAGACTTAAAAAAAAAAAAAAAAAAAAAAGTCCTAACTTTCTACCTTTTTCCATCAGGGAAATGGCACTAACATCAAAGAACATTGTCGTTGCATCAACAAAATCAATGATATTGGAGGCGGGTTCGCGAGTCTGCTTGCCCACATCCGTCCTGACATTCGGAACTGCAGGTGCCTCAATCCAATTTGGCACCATTCCGGAAGATATTCGAGCTGCCGTTATGGCTCAAATTCCTACTGCTACTGGGGGCATGACTACTCCCGCCACCCCTTCACAAGATGTATGTAATGTCGTCATTCCTCGGCTACCATCTCGAGGAAGACGACCTAATGTGGTCATTCCCAACCCTCCTCGCCGACCCATAGGCGAACGACTCACTTACCAACCTGCATCCAAAAGGATGGAGTCTGAAGGAAGACTGATATTCCCAAAGGGCAGGATGCAGAAAGCATCAGTATTCGATAGGCTGGCGCTTTCTAATGATACTACAACCACCATTCCTCCAACAAGAGCATCCTTTAAGAGGAATAGCCGCCGCCAACTCCACAGAGAAAAGGTTGCTGAGGGCAAGGACAATAACCTTCAAAAGCCCCAAATGATCCAATCAGCATTTCTGACTCACAGCTCTTTCGCTCCATTAGAGCTTGTGAAAAAGAATGCAATGACCGCTGTTTTACAGCCGACAATAAAAATGAATCAGCTAGAAGTTTCGAAGAGATGTCAAGAACATCAAGAGGAAAATATTTTTAAAAGAATCTATAAGGCCTATAAGGCCATTAAGGGACGAATGGAAAAGTTGGGAGCTCAAAAGCAATCTATACCACCTCGTAACAAAGTGTGGGTTCGAAAAGAATTCGTCCCAATGACTAAGGACGCATGTGAGAAGAATGAGAATATGGTGGTCCATACCGTTCGAATGGTTGGACATCAAGAGCTCGATCAATCAGAGGAACAAGAGACGCTAAATCAAATGCTTACTAGAGTTGCCGCTCGTAGAAAGGGGGCAGCGAGACAAAATGACCCAAGGTCATCTAACCTTCAACGGTTACCAGCGGACTCGTCCTTACCCGACGATCCTCATGATGAGGACGAAGAAGAAGAACCGGTCTTCATGGCCAATGATCCAAAAGATGCCATGATTGCATCTTTAAAAAGACAAATTGATGAAAAAGATAGAGATATAATTAATCTCTACAAAAAGATAGATGGAGTTATGGGGCTGCTACTGAATGTGCAGTCTAATCTTGAAAATCAACAAAACCAAACTGCATTGCAGTCTCAGATGAAGTGCGTCCAAATGTATCACAATCAATGAATACACTGCAGCCAACTCAGACGACGCCTTCTGTCGCACTGCAGCCGGCACCAGCGGAACCACAAAACCACCAAGACAATTTTCTTATGACGAAAAAAGAAATCCAGGAGCTGATCTCATCGCAAGTCAAACAAACAATCGATGAGACGGCTACAAAAGGAAAAAGCAGGGGGCACCCATACCCTATAGAACACGATAGCATCCCATTTTCTGATGGATATATCGTTCCCAAATTCAAGACATTTTATGGAATAGGTAACCCTGATCAACACTTGGCACACTTTAGAGCCATGTGTGGAAATACCGGAGGCAATAGTGCACTTCTCCTACGTCAATTCCCTCAAAGTCTTTCAGGGGTGGCATTCGAGTGGTACTATTCACTTGAAGATGAATCGATCACAACATAGGACAATATGGAAGAAGCCTTTAGAACCAAATTTGCCACGGTTAGTAATAAGATTACAATAGCTGACCTAGTCGCCATCAAGAGAACGAAAGACGAATCGATGCTAGAATACATCACACGATGGCGGAATTTGAGCATCAGATGTGAACAACCTATCGAGCAGACCCAAGCTGTTGGATTGCTCATGGGTAATATTGACAATTGGATGGCGCCGTTTTTATGCACCACATAGTGTACTACATTTCAGGATTTAATATTAAATGTTTCTAGATTGGAGAGAACAGATCCACACGCCCTGATGAATCTCCAAACCTAAAAGCCCAAATGGGAAGAAGGCAAAAGAGTCGAAGTAAAGACCGAACACTTTAAGGCGACACATACTATATAATATGGTGGAGAAAAGAAAGAAAGCTATGACCACTACAGCGGAGCAGGCACCCCTGAAGTCTGTATTGGGTGAAAATAACTTTAAAGGACCCACTTTTGAAGAAAGGAAGAATAAAATTTATCCCTTCAAAAGGGATAAAGTGAAAAAAATCTTTAGAGATGCCCTAAAGAGCAGTCTTCAACTGCCGGAGCCAAGAAGACTAGAAGAGGTTGGGAAAACAAATGACCCAAACTATTGCTTATATCACCAAATGATTAGTCACCCCATTGAAGATTATTGGGTATTCAAAGACTGGGTAGAAAAGCAATATAAAGCCGGCATGATCACCCTTTCTCAAGCTGTGCTTACAGATCCGCCAACTGAAAATACAAATTTTGTGTATATAAAAGATGAAAATAACAAAGAATAGGATATGCCTTCTCCTGAATTTTAGAATATCTTCCTATCGAAAAAGACTCAAAAAATGTTGAAATATTTGAACAGAGTCCCTGGAATTACATGGAGAAGTCCATTGCATCCGGAAGTTCAGACTTCCTCATCTGAAATAGCACATAGTCCTCCTTCTTTAGAAAAGCGAAAAACAATCTTAAAGGAGAGGGTACGAAAATTCGTGAAACCAGCTCAGCCTGAAAGCGGGATGAAATACCAGCAGTAACAATACGAGACTTTATAGTAAAAGCATTGGAAGATGTAGAGAATAAAAAGAAGTCACAAGAAACTGAGAATAAGGAGCTCTTTCGGCCTGAAACATGTAGAGTCATCTCAGTCAGAAGTGATGAGGACGATCTCCCAGACCAACAGAGAACGCATGACAGCCAAGATCAATTAGCACAAATGCAAGAGATCATGACCTCAAATTTTGATAAAATCAATGAAAAATTATTGGATCTGAAAATACAACAGAACGTGATGTTCTCCATGATAATTGGAATTGAGGCTAGGGTAGAGCAAGTAATGAAAATAATACCTGCTCCTCAACAAAGAAAAACTGAACAGCGAGTTGACTCTATACAAGCACTTAAAGCTCAAATAGGAATACCAACACAAAATATATGAGACGTCTCAAGCCAAGAAGGTAGTTGCAAGCCAATTTTTACCCAAAATGCCTTATAGAAATAGTGAGAAAAGCTTAGCCATCGAGAATGAAGGCCTAAAATTATGTCCTTGCATACAATACTAAGCACACAACTCTACAAACTCCAAAAGTAGTATCCTTTGTTGATGGAAATACCATGATATATCGACCGCCATGTCGTTAAACTGAGCAAATATAGCCAACAAAATAAGGCTAACACGTGTAGTGGGGCCATCCTTATTAAACCATGATTGAAAGACATATCACTTCCCAATTAGTCTTTAAAAATAAATTAAAAAATGCATATTTCCTGATACTCAAAAAAAAAAAAAGAAAAAAAGAAAAGGTGGAGGACATATTGTCTAAATTTTTTAGATAATATGGATAAAATATAAGCCACCAGCAGACTTGATTGTCCCCATCGGACTTGAAGAGTAAAATTGTAAAAAGTTCCGGTTGTGGTATAACCCCACAGGAAAAATCGGGATCCCCGCTGTGAGAAAACCTTTCGAGTCTCACAGGCAAAAGTTAGGGGAAGGTACCTGGTGAAAATCCATATGGGCGCTAGACTACCCAAGATAAATTTGTCTACGACGGAATACTAACTCACCTTATGGTCGGTTATGCGCAGCAATTTCGATTGTTCCTCGAGGCAAAATAAATAAAAAATCTATATTCCCTAAAACCCAATATATATTTTGTCTATGACGGAATGCTAACTCACCTTAGGGTCGGTTATGCGCAGCAATTTCGATTGCTTCTCAAGGCAAAATAAATAAAAAATTCATATTCCCTAAAACCCAAAATATGTTTTGCCTATGACGGAATGCTAACTCACCTTAGGGTCGGTTATGCGATAAATAAAAAATAAATATTTTCTTATACAAAAAAAAAAGAGGTGGAGGACTTGTTGTCTAAATTTTTTTAGACAATATGGGTAAAATATGAGCCACCAGCGGACTTAATTGTCCATATCGGACTTCAAGGGTAAAATTGCTAAAAGTTTCCGGCTGTGGTATAACCCCACAGGCAAAATTGGGATCCCCACTGTGAGAAAACCTTTCGAGGCTCATAGGCAAAAGTTAGGGGAAGGTACTTGGTGAAAACCCATTCGGGCGCCAGAATATCCAAAATATAGTTTGCCTATGTGTCACACCCCAATCCTCATCGGATAGGAATGGGGATGTGATTGGGTTTATAAGAGACTTAGACACTAGTAATAATAACTGGGCTTAAGCATTTTGGGCCGGTTGTTGGGCCCAACGAGTTATTGTTGCTAGTGGGCTGGGTCGTTACACTATGACGGAATGCTAACTGACCTTAGGGTCGGTTACATGCAGCAATTTCGATTGCTTCTCGAGGCAAAATAAATAAAAATAATCCATATTCCCTATTATCCAAAATATATTTTGCCTATAACGGAATGCTAACTTACCTTAGGGTCGATTAGCGCGGCAATTTCAATTGCTTCTTGAAGACAAAATAAATCCATATCCAATCGACCGCCATGTCACTAAACTGAGCACTTTTATGTCGACCGCCATGTCACTAAACTGAGTAATTTTATATTGACCGCCACGTCGTTAAACTTAGCAATCTATATCCAATCGACCGACATGTCATTAAACTGAGCAATCAAGTGCATATGGTGCGTGGATGATCTAAAAAAAAAAAAAGTATGGTCTAAGTAGGGGACCGAGGAAAAAAAGTACGGTTTAAGTAGGGGATCGAACAAAAAAAAAAAGAAAAAAAGAAAAAAAGAAAAAAAGTACGGTCAAAGGGGGGAACTGAATAAAAAAAAAAGAAAAAAAGAAAAAGAAAAAAAAAACTCTTGACTAGAAAGAAAGAAAAGAGGAGCACCTTTTTGCCGAGCGTGAAACTCTTACGTCGAAAAGGTGGGGGGCAATTTGTTTGAAGTGAAAAAATAAAAAATAAAAAAATTGGGGGTGAAGTAATCATAATCGAAATCGATTAGATTCGAATTCATACAATTCTAATAGATCTCATGTTGATCAGAAAATTTATAATAGGCCCATTCATAAATGTGAATTAATAGGCCTCATGAAAGCCCTTTAAAATTTTAGACCTAAACAATAATTCGGGCCTCATCTCAGCCCAATAAATATTTGTGCCCAATAAGTTTCATCAAAGTGGGCCTAATTTCAGCCCAATTCATAGGATCACGGCCCACATTTTCACCCACGTTTGAAAATTCAATTTCAAATATCATATTCAAATTCGATTTTAAATTTTTAAACCCCCAGCCAACTAGAAAATATTTGTTATTCTAACAACCCTATTCCAAATTCGATTTCGAATTTCGAACAAACCCCCAAAATATCTTCCAACCAACCACAACAATCCATTCAAAATTCGATTTCAAATTTCGAATTCCCAACCAACCCCAAAATATCCTCCAACCATCCAACAACCGATTCAAAATTCAATTTTGAATTTCGAATCCCCAACAAATTTCCAAAATATCCTCCAACCATATAACAACTGATTCAAAATTCGATTTCGAATTTTGAATTCTCAACCAACCCTCAAAATATCTTCCAACCAACCACAACAACCCATTCAAAATTCGATTTCGAATTCCGAATTCCCAACCAACCCTGAAATATCTTTCAACCAACCACAACAACCTATTCAAAATTCAAATTCGAATTTCGAATCCTTAACTGACTCCTCAAAATATCTCTCGCCACTCCTCCCATTATAAATAGGAGAATCAAAATCAAACGTCGGACGATAGACGGAGGAGAGAAAAAAAGATATAGAAAGAGACGATAGAGAGATTACGATAAAAAAAGGGAGAGATAATAGTATTCCCACCTCTGCTACCCACATTCCTGCGTACAAAAAAATTCAAAGGAGGAGAGATCGCCGAGCCGCGGAAAGGAGGAGAGATCGCCGAGCCACGGAAAAGAGGAAAGATCACCGAGCCACTTCATCCGATCCATCATCTGATCAACAGGTAAAAAAAAAAAAAGAAGAAGAAAAATGAAGAAGAAAAAAAGAAAACATAATAAAAAAAAAGAAAAAGAAAAAAGATCTCTTTTCTTCCCCCTCCCTTTTTTTCTTTTTTTTTAGGTCATGCTACCGTAGTCATCCATACTGTCTAGACGACTTCGATGGGAGAGTAGAGGGGAGCCAATGGCTTCCCGTTTCTTTAGACCTCTCAATACCCCATTCGAAGCCATTGATTGATGGAATGGGTGATCTACATTGCCACGACCACCCCCAGCATCGCCGGTTCGGTATTTTCGTAAGAAGAGGGGAGGGGAATCTTCGATTCCCCGTTTCTTCGGACCCTTCAACATGTTTTGAAAATATCGAACCAAATCTGCCGGCCGAACAGATCCGCTCCACCGTCATCATCTTCACCGACGACATCTCCAGCATCGTCGGTTTAATATTTTCGAAAGAAGAGGGTAAGGGAATCAAAGATTCCCCATTTCTTCATACCCTTCAATCCCTTTTGAAAATATTGAACCAAATTCGCCGACCGAACAGATCCGCACCACCATCATCATCTTCGCCGTCGTCATCTCCAACCTTATCGGTTCAATGCTTTCGAAAGAAGAGGGGAGGGAGATCAAAGATTTTCCGTTTCTTCGAACCCTTCAATCTCTTTCGAGAACATTGAATTAATCCGCGAAACTTTCAAACCAGCTCAAATTCAGGCCAAATCGAGATCAAGCGGAGATTTCTTCCTATTTGCGATACTTGCATTACTTTCAAACCAGCTAAGATTTAATTAATTTCTTTTTAATGAACTTATAACTGCGATACTTGCATAAAAAATACTAACTAAATAAATCTATAAAGATAAAGAGTACAGTCTTTCTTTTTTTTTTTGAGGAAACAGGGATGTACCCTATTTGTGAGAGCATTACCAAAAACCGCAGCCAAGAGTCTGTAGTCAAAATCCAGGAAAACTGAGACTAGGAGCAACATAATATTAAAGAAAAGAACTAAACAAAAGTAAAAAAGTTTGGAATAGCTAAAGTATTAGACTCCTATTAGCCTCGCACCACAGATAACCAAAGCTTCGCCGTATTAATGACCCTGTTTCCAGTCTCTTCACAGCGGATAAGGCGGTCCTTGAAGATTCGCGAGTTTCTCTGCTTCCATAATTCCCAACACGCCACTGCCAAACAGAGATCAAAGTTTCTCTTTAAAAGCCCCTTTAACGATTGTCTTGCTCGATTCCGCCGGGTTGGTAAGCTACCTGGGAGATCAGTCACCAATTTTTGAGTAGTCGGAATATCTTGTAGGAGTTAGTTCCACACCATCGTCGCGCAGTTGCAGGAGAGGAGGATGTGCTCAAGTTTTTCGTCATCAGCATAGCAAAAAACACAAATTGAGAGGCCTTGCCAACCCCTCTTAGATAAATTGTCGGCTGTCAAGATTTTGTTGCGGCCAGCAAGCCACAAAAAAACTTTAACTCTTAAGGGGATTTTTAGTTTCCAGAGAAAAGGAGTATTGCATGCATCAATTCCATCAAAAATTAGGAAGTCATAAGCTTTCCGCACAGAGAACTTTCCATCCGCACTCTAGCACCAAATAGCCTTGTCGTCGGAATCAGAAAGCGCGGTATTGTGAACCAAAGCATTGAACGGCAGAAGCTCTCCCTGCTGTTGCTCTCCTATACACAGTGTAGGGTGGAAGTCCTGACCGGTATTGCGTGCAAGATGTCGAATCCAATTTTTGATTGATAGGTGCTTGTGGGTCGATAATGCATACAGATTTGGGAATTGTTTTCGGAGGGTGAGCTCTCCAGACCATCTAGCATTCCAGAATGACGTAATGTTCCCATTGCCAACGGAAAAATAAGTAGATGTATGAAATGCTTCAGAGGTGCTGAGTACGCCTTTCCAAATTGGACAACACATAGTTGGCCTATTGCCTCCCAGCGACGATGGCTTCTGCTTGTAGTGTTTTTGCAAAAGCAGTTTGACCCAGGTTAGGTTCTGAAAATTGTAGAAGTTCCAAAAGCCCTTCATCAGTTGGGCGGAGTTCATCACATGCAGATTACGGACGCCCAAACCTCCGCATCTTTTGGGGCGGCACACCTGCCCCAATTGACAAGACAGTGGAAACCAAAATTTTAAGTCAAAATATCGTTGAAGTCGATAATGAGTACAGTCAAATTTTAAAGTCAAAATATCGTTGAATAAAATTAAAATTTTAAAAGATTGAATAGTCGTTTCAAAATGCTCCATATTTTAGATGAATTAATTATGCAAGCTTTTACCTTGTTTTTATTTCTGGAATAGTATAAAGCCAGGCCTAAATATTACTTTTACAAAGCTGCGATGTTCTAATGTTTATTTTAACGACTATGCAATTTTAGGATCATAATTGAGACGTAACGTTTGAAATTGGAGCAGGCTTCCTTCAGGAGGCCTTCTTTAATTTTCTTTTTTTTTTTTTGCATAATTGGCGTTCTGATTTAAATTTAACAACCTAGCTAGTATACTATTAGAATTATTTAGAATATTTAAAGCTACTAAAAGAATTTATATTTTTTATTTATTTTTGCCTATATATTAAGAAGTTTTAAGTTTAACAATTTCAACAGTTAATTAAATGGATTCAAACAAGCTTGAAGTTTGTTAAAATTTTTTCCTTAAAAGTTTTAATCAAAAGTATGGACGTTTGATATTTAATAGAGAAACTCTATACTACGTACATTTTAGAAGTTAATTGAATCTAGACCGTTCATTTTGTCTCTCTATATTAAAGAATAGACATAAAGAATTGAAACTCGTGATTTAAAAATTTCAAATACTTCTCGTCGCTTCCAATGATACAAATTAAATCATCAACTGAAACAACTGATGACAAATTTTCAAAAGAAAGGATTAGTGACCAATTTCTTTTAAGACCTCGTTTGTGATTAGAGAGAGACTGTATTACGTGCGATGAGAAAATGCATTAAAAAATATTTTGTTTGTTTCCATACCTAACATCTGTTAGGATTTCCATAAATGTGGTTCAATTAATTATATTCAAATCTGAATTTACTATATATAAATGTCAATCTTAATAGATAAAAACTATATTTTATTCTCATTCCATCTATTTAAATTAAATAGAATTCTAATCAGACTTTGATGAGAAGTTAATCTGAACTCTATATAAAGGGATATTGATCCTGCTACCTTCTCATATGCATTCTACAATATAGAAAAGTTGATAGGAGGAGAAACCGAATTACCCAAGTTCGGTTTGTGACTTCCAGATCATAATCGAACTTCTCGCTTTTACAGATTGATCAAGAATTTTTTCTCTATGACGCTTTGTGGGTTATTTTATTTTATTTATGATCCTGATTTCGATATGTATTTAATTTATTATTGTTTTACATACCGATAAAAATTTATCAATTGATATCAGAGCCAAATGGATAAGTTAAATATTGTATTGCATTAAGTAATTGAATCGAATTACAATGAATTTTGGATTTATATATATATATATATATATATATATATATATGGGGCAATAGCTTATATACTCCTGATAAGTTTCCGACTTTTCGATTTACCCCTCTTAGAAGGCTAATATTGAAAATACCCTCTTTACGTTCCTACCTAACGAAATATGCCAACATAAAATCCATAACATCAAGGTGGAGAAGATGATGATGAAGAAGGTGAATCCTCTCTTGGCTTCAATCTCCACCAAGTCCCCCTCCTTCTTCACCTCCTAGAGAGAGAAAGAGATTTGAGAGAGAGAGAGAGTGTCACGCCCCGGGGTCCCTTTTCAGTTTAAGAGAAAGCGAAAAAGCGTCTGAATTTTTTTTTTTGAAAATCTGACCCCAGAGTATGCCAGATCCGCCACGAATACAGGAAATCCACTGTTCACACGGACAGAGCCTCCCCTGTATTTGCACGGCGTCGCACAAGTACAAGAAGTCACCCAGGCACAACCACAACAAATGAACATACAAATAACCAACCGTTATATATATTCATACACCATTCACCACAGATTCACACTCATGCATTCAACATTTAAACATAAATCCACACCTATCAGTTTCTGTGACAACCCAATAGTCCCACATCGGATGGGAATGGAATTGTCATTGGGTTTATAAAAGACTTAGACACTAGTAATAATAACTGGGCTTAAGCATTTTGGGCTGTTGGTTGGGCCCAACGAGTTATTATTGCTAGTGGGCTGGGTTGTTATATAAAATGTTTCCAACCACAGAAATAGGTTTTGAAATACTAAGATACAAATTCACAGAAAACCTTTTGAAAGCTGTTCTCTACACGGGAACTTTTATCTTTTAAAAACGCTACCACAAGGGGTAGAAAATCTTTTATTTTACAAAATCCAGAAATCCTTTTATTTTAACGTAATGAAATACTGAACCACATAAACCAACTAAACTATACATCAACAGAAATAAAAGGGGTAATAACTAAACCGAAATAACCTGGGTCGGAAGCTCTACACCGCTACTATCTCACCCTCGTCTCAACCCTCACCGCCCACGATACCTGAAAAATAGTGCGGAGTGAGAACTGTAAACATCCTCCCTCACCAGTGGGGACCGCAAGCCGAAAAAAGCGAGGAGTACTCCCGATCAAAAATATATCAACAACACGGGCAGCGAAATAATAATACAACAATAAAAACGAAAGAGATAGTAAGGAGCTGACAAATATAATCAGTAAATAAAACCGTAGCTTACAATAAACAAATAAGATTTACTGAAATAAACACACATTACTGTAATCATCGTCAACTGACGATAACCTCAATACCCAATCTCGCTGCCTCTAAGTTGGTCCAAACCTCAGGCCCATGCACACTGCTCAACCTGTACCTGACCCTCGCAATGAACACCCCTGGTCAGAACATATACCTCGCAATAAAGCCGCTGGGCTACGGTTGGCAATCCAACCACTTTTTCGGAAAAGAATACCCTCTGCGTGGATCAGACCGCTGTGTTCGTGAAAAGCGTAACCTGAGTGCGATCAAGTAGTATGGCCAAGATCTTCCACGTGCAGTGACTAGCCGACAATCCAGCCCATCAGGACACACCGACCGTATAGCCATCAGCACACTAGTCGGTTACGTATGTCAAGATAGAAACTGTAGCCAACTCGACCGAAACAGGTCATAATAATCAAAATAGAGGAACCCGCCAACAAATCAAGATTATAGATGAACATATAATTCAACTCTACTCCTAAGAATGATATCAACATGGAACTCAACCTGAGTAAGGAATGCATATAAAAAGCAGGTGCAGCTCAATGATATCAAACATAGGAACGCGCCAACAAAATCACAGATATAGTGAACAGATAACTCAACTCTACTCCTAAGCATAGATATAAACCATGGACTAACTGAGTAGAAGAATGCAGATATAATAAGCAGGTGCAAAGACTCCATCATTATACACACAGATAATAGTAGAGAGGCAAGGGTAAGAAACCATCCACCGAACTCGCACCAAACTATACCACGTCGGATCGAAGTACCCACCTGACGAATGTCGCACCCTCCTTATTGCGACAGCAGTCAACACTGACCTACAGAATGCAACCGTTAAGTGATCAACCCACAATAAAAACCTAAAACAAACAACAAACAATCCCCACGGAGATCGTTTCCGCAATACATACCGTAACTGCCGAAGTCCGAAATCGCACACGGACCCGCCGGACCCACTAACACGCCGAATGCACCACATATGCCACGAGCATTTCGCGCCCAACACTATTTAGTAACAGTGCAGCAAAACAAGATACACAACCAAACAACTAATTGTGATAATGTTGGGATCGTCTGGAAGTGTCAATTCGACACCCGAACCGCACCGCGCTCACTCGCATTTACTGAACCTCGAAATACGCGAAGCGACCACCAAACAAGGCTCGTGAATCTACCAACAATAGCTCACACGAAGCGCCCGCGAAATAATTCCGAACCGAACCAACGTCCGTCGGCGATTTCGCGAAACACGTCGAAATCACATTATTCCGAAAACCTGGGCCTTGGACAACATCCGAGGTCACTCGCTGTCCTACACACTACAACACACACCACGAAGTACAAGACAAAAAAAGTCCCTATAATACGTAAAATTACATATTCCGCGATGAACGACTTTCTCGCTCCGAAGCTCAAACTCTGATGACACCGAGTCGACCGAGACTTCGCTGATAGGCTACAACATCCGGAGGCCGTGCTCACACGTCTGAGCAATTTCGGCCACTGTACGAGCGCGGATGACGCAAAAATCTGCAACAGCGCGCACCACATGAAAAACATGCACTCGCTAACACAGGGCCTCTCTGACCTATAGGTGACACGTGATCAAACTGAACATATATCAAACCGTGCTCAACCCCAGAGCATCGAAACCGCCTCGGTCGCCGGAACGTGACATAGAACAGGAAATCATGGCAGAAAGCAAAAACATAGCTTACCGCACGGGCAGAGCTAGGCTGGCGCCGGCCCGTACGCGAGCGCTTTCCCGGAGTGGGAGCAGCTGTCCAAGGGTCCGGGAACACTGCTGGCCCGCGGGCGGAGCGCCGGGGGCGCGCGGAGGAGATCATTCCTTTCCAAGGTTCTCTCGGTTTCAACGCCCGCTGCGGCGCGCGGGCTGAGGAGCGGGCGAACGGCGATCCACCGCCGAGTCGGGGAGGCGGATGACGGCGCGGCCATTTGGATGCGCGCCGCGCTGCGTCGACCACCGTGCTTGTTTGGCTGACCTGAGGTGGGCCGCAGGAGTAAAAACCGGCGGCCGGCGCGCACGGACCCGCGAGGCCAGCGTGAAGACGCCGAGGTTCAAGGAAAGTGTGCTTACACTTGGATCGGCCACGGCACGGGGAAAAGACCCACAACCCGGCCAGATCTTTCAGATCGGCCACAAGCCAGGGCGATGGTGACTTGGCGCTCGGGCGCAGCGACGCGCGGCCGGCACAAGATAGCTGGAGATGGTCTCGGCCAAGGAAGGCTTCCAAACGGTGTTCACGACCTCCGAGATCATAGGCCGATGAGGAGAGAATGCTGAAGAGAAAGAGACGGGGTGCTGCTGGGTTTCCAGCGGCCCCGAGACCTGCCGGCGGCCGTCGGTGCGTCATGGGCTAGGAAAATGTCAGAGGTTTTTTTCGCAGGAGTCGGCTTAAGGAGAAGGTGACCAAGGAAGGGTTTTCCCATGAGAAACTCTATAGAAAACCATACATATTGTCACTTGGCACACAATCGCTCTAAAACGATATAGAAATCATCCTTCACAGTTCGAGTATTACAGCTCTTACGCACCTCCACTCTGATCTCTGCGCATCTTACATAAAACATAACGACTTTGCGAATTTCCGGATTTTCCACTCCGACCCCTTAGCGAACTCATGCAATACCGAACAATGCCTTCATCGGATTCCGAAACGGATGCACCATCGCGCAGCACGACGACGCACAAAACACCGATCTGTTCGTCGATTGTCACGGACGCCGACGGAACCCCATCCGCTCCTTTAATCCTATATCGCACATATACCAAAGTATAAACCCTAAAACCTTTAATTCAAATTCAAATTTGAATTCCCTACCACCAGTAGGTACCAGAAACAACTCTCACCTAACCCCAAGTTACAAGCACAGAGCACGAGGAGTCTTAAAAATGCACGAATAGCAAAGAGCGGAAACCCTCTTTTTGTTAAAACTCCTTTTTCTCAAAAATCGTGCATCGGATCTGGAATCCGTCAGTGCCATTGGTTCCAGAATAGCTAAACCGTTTGAAACGAGCTATTGGATCGCTATGAACAGAGTCCGATACGGGCCAGAAGCCTACTTCACACATTGGCCTCTCCGAAAAATCGGAGTTACTATTCACTTAAGTGAAATTTAAAAATCGCGTAACTTCTCAATTTTAGCTCATTTTCTCCTGAAACTTGACGAGTGCTTATGTAATTAAATTACACACATAAACATCGTCAACAGAGAGTTTAGTAGCACTGTAAAAATCTCAATCCTTACAGAGAGAGAGAGCTAGGGTTGAGGGAAAGTGAGAAAGAGAGAGAGTCATCCCCTCTCTTTATCTCCCACTCATGCAACGAGTGCAAATAACCCCCTCAACTCTTAACTTTACCAACAGCCCAAAATGGGCATTTTCGGCTACGGGGACCGGTCCTTGGAGTCAGGGACCGGACCCCCATGGTCCAGAAAACTGCAATTTTCAGCTTTCATTGATTTCGCTCCGTTTTGCTTCGTTTTCGCCCGTTAGGCCTCCAATTCGTCTCAAATCGAACTGAGACCCTCCAGACATNTGCAATTTTCAGCTTTCATTGATTTCGCTCCGTTTTGCTTCGTTTTCGCCCGTTAGGCCTCCAATTCGTCTCAAATCGAACTGAGACCCTCCAGATATGTTTTCGAGCATGTTTTCATCGTCTCTTCATCCACGCTAATGCCGGATTTAGTTCATGATCCAACATAGCCTTTCAGGTCCCGTTTTCGTGCCTACGTGCACCGAAACGCCCGAATGCTCCCGAAACTCACCGAACTTTACCGGAACCATTCAAATGGCTTTCCAACTAAATGTATACCGTAACTTCATAATTTTAGAAGTTCGGTACCTTACATATATAATGGCAATTAAAATTACAAAAATGTGTGGTCTTGTCTACTACGGAAGCGGAATTCATTGCTATCACCGAAGTTTGCAAGGAAGTGTTATGGATGAAGCGGTTCAACGGTGAACTTGGGCTAAAGTAAAGTATGTTATCTATTGTGATAGTCAAAGTGCCATTCACTTGTCCAAGAATTCAAGTTTTCATTATAGAAGTAAACACGTTGATGTAAGGTATCATTGGATACGCGATGTTCTTGAGAAGAAATTGTTAGCACTTGAAAAGGTCCACACCGATAAAAATGCATCAGATATGATGACAAAGGCTTTATCTAAGGAGAAGCATGAATTATGTATAAGTATGGCCGGGATGACAATTTGCTTGGATAGAAAACTCTCTTCATAAGTCGGGAGGGGAAGTTTGTTGTGGTGTCCCTCCTCATGAGGGAGTCATGTGCAAAATTGCACATATTTTGTTGGACCCATTTTGTTGGGTTATGTTGGAGCCATTTGGGCTCATGGGCTAAATAGTTGGGCCAAGATTTATCTCCACTTATTCATGTGACTTAAGAGATTAGGGCTTGGGANATAAATTTAATTAATTAATTAACTTTATAGAGTTTAAAAATTTAAAATTTTAAGATTTGAAGATTAAAGTTGAAATAAATATTATATGTTAACATTTAAATTTAAATTTTAAATTTTAAATATAAAATTTGGGAATTAAAAGTTTAAAATTCTCTCTCTCTCCCTCTCTCTCTCTTTCTGTCTCTCTCTTTCTCCCCCTGGCTCCCTCTCTCTCTTTCTCTCTCTCTCCCTCTCTCTCTCTTTCTCTCTTCCCCTCTCTCCCTCTCCCCACCCGCCCACCCGGTGCTCGTGCCGTGCCCGCTCCCGCGCATCAGCTCTGTGGCCGCGCACCCGCGCCTACGCCTCCCGCTGCCGCCCGCCCGCGCTGGGGAGGGGTCGAGAGGGGGAGGAGAGAGAGAGAAAGAGAGCCGGGAGGGAGGAAAAGTGTCACGCCCCGGGACCGGCCGAGGCCCTCCCGATGGCATGCCCAGACCCGCCATATGTCTACACATATAAGGCGTCTACAATAAAGCGGAAGTAAAAGCAAGAAATAGAACAAATAAAAAGAAGTAAAAATAACTAGCAACTAATGATATCAGAGCGAGTAAAGTTCTATCATCTACACCAAAGTAAAGAAACCATAAGTAGTTCACTATCAATCTCAAAAGTACAAAAATGGTGGTCTCTAGTACACTGGTAAAACCCTCAACCTCTCGCAAAAAAGAAATACGTCGAGAGGTAGACCACCTAAGCTCGTCTCTCGCTGAAGGGCTAACTCGAAGCGACGCCCTTCCCACGGTCCCTAGCCTCTCCCGGCGTGGAAGGCTCTGAAAGAAAACATAAAACAGGGGGCGTGAGAACTATAATTTATAATTTCCAGTGGCAATTACTGACCTCAGCTCAATGCACCACTAGGCCCCAAAAGAAAATGGTAAGTAACGACAATAATAATAAGCAATAAGGAGCGCGTACAATAACTGCTGAAAGAAAGTATATATGAAATGCTATATTACTATGTCTCAAGTAAGCATGATGTAAGTATGATGTACATCTGCTCTAGCATAAACAAGTACGTCCGATGGCAAGAAGTAAATGCTACTGTCCAAGATGTCATGCATAAAGAATGAGCTCTACCATGCGACCCAGTATACTATGACATAATGAATGAAACAGGCAAGTATACTATATGTATCCCAATGCTATGTCATGAGCGTGT
>NC_033625.1:8938611-8945808 GCF_001540865.1 Ananas comosus
ATTATTATTCTTAATAATTAGATAATCGATGTTATTATTAATTTATTATTTATAATTAATTATTAATAATAATTATTATTATTTATTAATAAATATTAATATTAATTATTATTAATAATTAGATAATCAATATTATTAATAATTTATTATTTATAATTAATTAATAAGAATAATTAATAATTATTATTATTTATTAATAATTAATAATAATAATTATTATTATTAATTAGATAATCGTTATTAATAATTTATTATTTATAATTAATTATTATTATTAATTATTATTTATAATTAATTATTAATAATTAATTTTTTATTTATTTTTAAGTAATATTTTTATGTTAATTAATTACATAATATAATTTTAATTTCAAATTATAACGTTTATTCCTCTTGTTTCAATCTAATCATCCAAACACTATTTACCTTATTCCTAAGAACAACCCAATTTTCATCCAAACGCAAAATTGGTCTAGTTCTTGCTTATACCTGAACTTGTACCTATCCCTAGAACTAGAAGTTCTTACTTATACCCGAACCAAACGCAGCCTAAAAGTATTGAGCGAAGAGATACACGGGCATTACGATCAACTATAGGATCAAACATAANAGGCGGTGAGAGTTGAGACGAGACGTGAGACATGTTCGTAGCGGTCGATAGAGCTTCCGACCCAGGTTATTCGGTTTAGTTTCTATCCTTACTATTCTGTTGATATAGCTTAGATAGGTTATATGGTTCAGTAGTTTTATTACATTTGAAAATGTGGGTTTTTATGAATGTAATAAATGGATTTGTGGATTTTGTGAAATGAAAAATAGTTTTCTACCCCTCGTGGTAGCGTATTTTAAAAGAAAAGTGTTTCCGTGTGGGAAACAGCTTTCAAAAGAGTTTTCTCGTGGTTTTTATATTTAAACACTGAATGATAAAAATCTGGTGAATGGTGAATGAATGTTGAGATTTGTTTATTCATTTATTGTGGTTGTATCCTAGTTATACTCTGTTTAGACATCTTGTACTTGTGCGACGCCGTGCAAATACAGGGGAGACTCTGTCCGTATGAACAGTAGATTTTCTGTATTTGTGGCGGATCTGGCATACCCTGGGGTCAGGTTTTTAAAAAAAAAAAAATTTTAGACGTTTTTCCGCTGTGTTTCAAACTAAAAGGGACCCCGGGGCGTGACAGTACTGTTGAAAATAATCTATACCACTTGAAGTATCTAGAAATCAAATCTCATGCTTTTTCCATATTGCTCTCTTGTTCATCAAGTGGGCGTAAAAAGGAACGGCTGAAAATAAATAACCTCTAAAAAGTAACGATAGAAATTTTGTAATCAAGATCATAGTATAAATCTTGTTCTAAACAGTTTAAAAAATTTTCTAATCAAAATTCAATTGATTTGGATAGCTTTATATCGTTAAGCGAGAAAATGCCTCATATCGACCATTAATATTACAAATTTTGAAACCCTTTGATAATTAGGTCAATGATGTCGAAAAGATTTAAAATTTGATTTCTAGATACTTCAAGTGATATAGATCATGTTCAATGGTGTCGATCGTCGATTTGAAGGCTCCATGTAACGACCCAGCCCACTATCAACAATAACTCGTTGGGCCCAACCACCGGCCCAAAATGCTTAAGCTCAGTTATTATTACTAGTGTCTAAGTCTCTTATAAACCCAATGACAATCCCTTTCCCATTCGATGTGGGACTATTGGGGCGTCACAGACTCCCCCCGTTAAGGCCCTGACATCCTCGTCAGTCCAATCACACACATAGCCTAAGATCACTAAGCGATGTGAGACTCGTCTCGCTAGCACGTCATCCAGACCCTGGCTCAGCCGAGACTCGTCACGCATGTCCAGCTGGTGAACCGACTCTGATACCAAATGTAACGACCCAGCCCACTAGCAACAATAACTCGTTGGGCCCGACCACTGGCCCAATTGCTTAAGCCCAATTATTATTACTAGTGTCTAAGTCTCGTATAAACCCAATGACAACCCCTTTCCCATCCGACGTGGGACTATTGGGGCGTCACACTCCATCATTGAAAACAAATGGATGGCAACGGAGCCCGTTTGCTACTGATAGCATTCCAGCTCAACTTTCTCTCTATATATATAGAGAGCGAGAGAGAGAGAGCTAGACTGGTATACTATTGGTAGCACGGAGGCCTCAGTGGTACCAAGTTGTTTTCAATGATGCGACTTCCAAATCGACGATTGGCTCCATTAAATTTTATCTATACTATTGAAAGTACTTGGAAAATAAATTTCATAATATTTTGGCATCATTTACCTATCAAACGAGTAGTCTAAAAATGAACGGCTGAAAAAAAAAATCTCATAAAAAATAATGATAAAAGACTTAAATTTAGGATCAAAACTACTTATCTTATTCTAAGTAGTGAAAAGAATTTTCTATAAAAATTTCATCAGATTTGGATTGATTTACACCTTTAATTCACAAACGCATCACATCTACCATTAAAATTGTCAATTTTGAGACCTTTTAATCACTAGCCAAATAATGTCGAAAAATTATGAAATTTAGTTTTCAAATACTTTTAATAGTGTAGATCAAGTCTGACGGAGCCGATCGTCAATTTGAAAGCCACATCATTGAAAACAATTTGATAGCACGGAGACTTCCGTGCTACCGATAGTATACTAGCCTAGCTCTATATATATATATATATATATATATATATATATATGCTTACAAAACGTGCATGTTTAGCATGCGAATTGTCAGAGTCACGAAATCGTACAATCACCTTCATCAAGCCATCTCACCAACTCCAGATACGTTTCACTCCCATCTAATAAAGGACTCTGTTGTTTGGCCCAACTCGACCACCTGTTCGGGCTTTTCAGAGTATACAGCCAGGACCTTCGAATGAACAATCCTGAATTAAAAACATCCAATAGGAATAAGACTTAATATAGGGAGTACGTTAAAATTATCTGAAACCTAGGTGCACACCTCTCCATATCTGCTTCAGCCGAGAAGATAGAAAGTTTTTGACTAAGCTCCAATCATTCCTGCGAACAGCAAGTAATTGAGCACAGAAGTTTTAATTGACAGTACAAAAGAAACAAAAAGAAACTCGATTCTAATTGCATTGAATTACTTGATTGACCGACAGATGATATTAAAATAAGAAACTACATAATGTATGGCTGAAAAATCCGCTCTTTTCAGCAGACAAATTGACACGGACATGAAGGAATGGTGGCCCATTTTAACAAGTTGAACAGATATCAAAAAGTTTAAACTAACAAAAGCATACCAATATATTAGGCTCAGACATATACCTAGCAGAAGATATGTCACATGAGATAGAGAAAATCTAAATCCTTTCTAAATGCACGTGTGAGAGATAATTTTCTTTCTTCGGCATTGTTACAAAAATTAATAAAGTTTTTTATCAAAACACTGCTCAGTGGATTCAAACCAGCAAAGAATGTGCTCCACGCCTCCACCCATAGAGCAGTAGAGCTGAAACAAACAATATATCTTGTACCAAAAATATATCTTAATAAAATTACAAAAAGTAGAAGTTTTTCGGACTTACTCAAGTGCAAAGCCGACATATAATAGAAATAACATTCTACACCAATACTTTGAATCAAAGTTGATGACATGCTATACCAATACTATGAATCAAAGTCGATAACATTCCTTACCAAAATTTTCAATTAAAGTTTGCAAATTTATGCCACAACTTCCCAGTAGTGGATATCACCTCCATTATGCTTTCTTCAGGCTGAAATCAACTTTGGGCTCCTCATCCATAAGGAAGAATAAATTACACAAAACTAAGGGTACAATTCTGTGCCATAAAACATGTTATCAGAAGGATATGAAATTCAAAGAAAATGGTCTCTAGGTAATGTTTCTTGCACATCAAGATTTCCTGGTGGATCTGAATCAACACAGCACAGTTACTACTTTGAGAATGCATACATGTAAAACAATGAGATCAAGGAAAGTGTTTAACAGAACCTATTGCTTATGATTTGAATTATGTGGAACCGCATTCTCTGAGAGCTGATCAGATTCAGAAGCAATTGTTGACGATTGTGAATATGCAACAGCTGTATTTTCCATTACCTTTTGCTGCATGACTCATCCGCATAAACTAAGAGTTAAATAATAGACATTATTCGATTGGGCGGACAGTTATAGGTATAATTTCCATTCTGCACGCAAAGTGTTGAAAGCAGCGGAAGATCAGATCATACCTTTTCAGGTGGAGGCAAATCACGTTGCACGTTCCTCGCACACGATCAGTCCACCATCGTAGAGGTTGATTCATGCGTCCTTAGATCGTCGATGAATATCCCCAACATACAAAACCCACGGTAAACCAAGTTACAAATGAGCTAAGCCTATCTTCCACTGTTCGAGAACCTCTAGATTCAACGGGTTAATGACGGAAGTGATTTTTCTCTCCCTCAAATAGGTACACGAATTTCTCTTGATTTTCGGATCGAGTATTTTTTTTCAGGTTCTATTCACCAAAGAATAACCCATATATTTGTAATGCATCAAACACATTAAAGATAAGGTGAAAATTTTGGCCTTTATCGGTTAGTTATTTGTTATTCTAATATGACTACACAAACGAGATAAACGTAATGCTAATTCAATGAGATAACCATCGGTTCCAGCCCGATCATGGACGCACTCAGATTCAGTCCAACTGAATGCCAACACAAAGTTCAGTCCAACAAAGGAAAAAGATTAAATGAGAAAATGGGAAGATAAGATTATCAAAAACTGGTCCATAACTTATTCTCTTTGTAGCTATTTCCAACAACATTTCCTCTCTCTACTGCTGAAATCCTTGAAACCCAAAGTTAAGTTTTGTACAAATCCAAACTATTTTAAATCCAAGCACAGTCCTCCCAATTTCAGCTCAAGGCGAGCATTAAACAAAGGTTAGAGAGGAATATTTTATTGTGCGAAGGCAAATACTAGAAATTTCAAGCTTCTTAGAGGGGGGAAAATAAACAAATGTAGTTTGCTTCAGTAGCATAATCATTTTCACAGCCTGTGTCACCGACGAAAACAAAAGAATGAGCAAAAAATGTGTAATGATCACTCATTTCAACAATCTTACTTTGCTAGAAACCTTCAGTTTTCATCAACTGATAACACTACATCACTAGTCTCCAGTTCAAACATGAACTTAAAAGTTCCAAAACACTTTCTCTTTTATCTCGTAAACTCCAAAATCTCCTACTAGTCACTTAACACAAATCATGAAAACTGAAAATTCCCACAAGGCCAACTGCAAGCAATTAATCAACTTCATGCTCTATAAAGGTATTCAAGACACAAATCTATGTCCACAGTCCACACACACACACACACACGCGCACACACACACACACACAAAAGAAGATTTAAAAACCACAACAAGAAACAGTAACTTTACAATATTTGTTCAATAATATCATAAAATGAAGATCCTAGGACTGAGCTAGTTGAAACTTGAAACTACTCCAATTAATCAATCCAACTGACATGGATTTGAAGCCAAAAGAGCTGTTCAGAGCTGAGATTGTTTACAAATTTATATTCTAATTTTAAATCTGAAGTCAAATTCAAGTTTTATCTTTGGATTTGATTTCAATTATCAGTTTTAACTTGAATTTTGAATTCGAATTGAGAATTCAATAATACATTTTCAATTTGAGTTATAAATTTAGATTTAAATATAAATTCAAAAATCAAATTAAAATTGTGTTCAAATCACGAGTATAAATTCAAATTTAAAATTTAAATTGAATTTCAAACTACAATTCATGTACAATCAAACAACCAAAGACACAAAACTACAGTTTTCTCTTCTTCTTCTTCTTTTTTTAACTTCAGATCAATCAAACAACCGAAGTCAAAAGTCACTTTTTTCAAAGTGGCTTTTTCAAAAGTGACTATTTTCACTTCAATAAGTTCGAGCAACCGGACATGCGCTAAGAGGAATTCCTACAAACACTTGGTAGTTGCGTGATGTGCAGGTTTTCAACTTACAAGTTACGGTCTACGGAAGGGAGACAGCACGGGACAAATATGAGCTCTCCCACACTTCTACTCCCTCCATCCCTTCCCTGCTCACAAACAGCCGGTCACCTCCGCCTTCCATCCTCCGCACCATCCCCCGCCTGGCGTCCTCCTCCCCGTCCACATAGCTCCTCCTATAACTCCCCTTCTCCAATTGCGACCACACCTCCAATCCCCTCCCTCGGCTCACGAACACCTGCCTCTTGTAACAGTGCACAATGCTGTTCTCTCCCCCCTCCGCCGCACTCCACTGCTCCGCTGTCGTTGGGTACACCCAGGGGTCCATCCCGTTCCCCCCGCCGGTCCCGAGCCTTCTCAGGTCCGCCACCCCGACGTCCCCGGACTTCCAGCAAACCTTGTAGATGGCCAGCTCCTCCCCGTCGACGTCCGCGTCCGCAAACGTGTCCCCGAAACGGCTGCTCAGCCCGGACCCTCCGGGCTCGCTCGTCTCCCACACGGCCTCCCCCGACCGCGGGTCCCACAGCCGCATGTACCCGGAGTACCCGAACGCCCCCGCGCTCACCGCCGATGCGAACACCAGCCCCAACTCCCGCACGTGCGCCAGCCTCCCGGGCGCCGCGGACTTCACCATGCTCCCGCTCTGCCGCCCGATCTCGGCCGCCACCCGCAGCGTCTCCGGGTCCACCGCCAGCACGCAGTTCTCCCGGTGCGGGCACTCGAACGCCGCGAAGACCGCGTCGCCGGCGGCGGCGATGGCGGTGACCCGGGCCTTGTACACCCGCGGGTCGGTCGGATCGGACCAGTGGACGGAGCCGACGTGGCGGCCGGCGGCGACGTGGTAGAAGTGGAGCCCCGGGGAGTCGAGGGAGCCGAGGGCGGCGACCTCCGGGCAGACGCGGCGGAGGGAGGCGATGTCGTCGAGGTGGGTCCGGAGGGTGCCGGCGTGGGCGAGGGTCCAGCCGTAGGAGGAGATCTGGCCGGCGTGGGCGAGCCAGAGGGAGCCGTCCGGGCCGGCGGAGAGGGCGGTGGGGAGGGCGTCGGCGGCGGGGACGAGGGTGGCGGAGAGGAAGGCGTCGAAGCCGAGGAGCGGGGGCGGGGCCGTGGCGGCGCGGAGGCGGGAGTCGAGGCCGTAGTAGAGGGCCTCGTCGAGGAGGTCCT
>NC_033625.1:8945819-8996289 GCF_001540865.1 Ananas comosus
CGAGGAGGTCCTGCTCGGAGAACCGGCGGGCGGCGGCGGAAGAGGGCAGGCGGCCGGAGCGGAGGAGCGAGAGGAGGGCGGAGAAGAGGTCGGGGTCGCGGTCGATGAAGACGGGGCCGGCGGCAGTCGCGGGACTGCGGAGGGAGAGGGCCGCCAGGAGAGAGTCCGGGCCGGCCGACTGGAGGGTGCGGACGGTCGTCTCGAAGAGCTTGCCGCCCACGTTGAGCTTGATCCGGTCGTCGGGTTGAGCTGCGGGAGGCAGCTCCGAGCCCTGTTCTTTCGTGCCCATCATCCTCCTGCCGAGGGCCACGATGGACGGCAAGGGTTCGATCTGTTTCTGGTCCGAGCTGAGCTAAGCCGAGCCTCAAGCCCTCGATCCTTCCGACCGACGACACAACCTATGTTTTAAACGGTTTCCCAAAATTAAAAAAAATAAAAATAAAATAAAATAATTTATCCTAAAGTCTACAATCCAAAGGAAAAAAATAAAAATTATACTCGTAATTTAAAATTGGTTTTTTATAAAAACATTTATTGATTTTCAATTTTTTAAGCCTAGTCCACTTTTTAAAATTTTACATATTCTGTTCGATTTTTTTAAAAAATATCAAACTACCCATCTTTCAAAATACATAAAAATATATACATTAAATATCTTAAAAATGTAACTGACAAATTATTATTACAGCTATTTTTTTCTTAAAAAATGAAATTTTCATATAATATATAAATAAAAAAATTTAAAATAATAAGAAAAAANTATTCTTTTCTTAAAAAATGAAATTTTCATATAATATATAAATAAAAAAATTTTAAATAATAAGAAAAAAAGAAGAACAAAAAATTTTTTCTTAAATAGTGTAATATCTTTTCAAATTGTACAATATTTCCTTCTAAATAGTGCGACATTTGCAGAATTTATATAATTTTGTATAACTTTCACACTAAATTATGAATAATATAGTATATATTACGTACAAATAGTATAATATGTTGTCTTTAAAAATTACTCTCAAAATACGTGTGCCATGTAAAATAAAAATAAAAATAAATTATTTTAAATTTATTGATGGCAATAAAATAAGAAAAAAATTAAAAATTTAATTTTAAATTTTAGGCTAAATGACAGAAAACCTTCATGTAATAATCCGCTTTTTCACTTTCCCTCCCCTGACATTTAAAAACCTACACTTTAATTTACCCCCCTGTAAAATAAAAAATGTTCACAGGAAGGTTACGGTGTGTAAAATGACCATTTTGCCCCTCGCTATTGTCGTCTTCTTCCCCATCTTCCTCAGCCGTCCCTTCGTTCGGCCGCGATTCCCACCTCAATCGGACGCGATTTCTTTCCATTTCCTTCTCCACTTGCTCCCCTTCTCCTTTTGCATCCTCGCCACCCTCGATTTCGGCGACAGTAGGAGAAAACCGAGGTGGGCGACAGTAGCAGAAGAGCAAAGAAGGCGAAGGCGAGGCGGCGGAGGACGGCGAAGGGGATGTGGGTGAGGGCGAGGCAGTGGAGGACTGCGAGGCGGCGAGGCGGCGACGAGGTGGCGAGCCGGAGGGAGGCGAAGCAACAGGGAGATGGCGGAGGGGTATTTTCGGCATAAAAATACATTTTTTAACGTAACCCTAACGGTAGGGGGTGAAATGCATATTTTTTATTTTATAGGGGGGCAAAGTGTAGGTTTTTAAATGTCAGGGAGGGAAAGTAAAAAAGCGGGTTATTACAAGGGGGTTTTCTGTAATTTAGCCTAAATTTTATTCTATTTTAAAACAATAAACATTGGATTTTTACCACATATAAAAGTTTCTTCTGAGAAGGGATACAGTAATATTGCTATTAAAGAAAAAATAGTTACAGCAATTATCCTTCAGTTCCTGTTTGGTTTCAAGATAAAACGTCGAAAATTTAAGTTATCCCTACCATTTCGCTAAACGAAATATGTTTTGGCAAAAATTTTTTATCCTAATCAAAACTTTCTATTCCCGTTATTTCGAAATAGCTTATGTAAACTATTCCACCCTTTTGATGGAATAATGCTATTCCAAAGTTTAATCCCAACCTTTAGTTAGATTATAAATTGAATTAAAACTAAATTATATAAAAATTATATCTTATTTATTATAACAATTTACTTTTTTTATAAAATTATTAATTGTACTATATTAATACATATTATTTATAGTTAAATATTATAGAAATTATACCTAAATATTACAATAAATTGTTTTTATTATATTTAAGTTTAAGTAGAATTTGCAAAAAATAAATTATTTTTGTAAAAAATTATTTTTATTAAATCATAATTTATAATTTATAAAAAATTATTTTTATTAAATCATACTTTATAATAAATTATTTTTATTAAATTATATTTTATGAGCAATGCTCCTATGCACCAAAAAGATCTAGGCCTTTAAATTTTTTAAAATGAATGGTGGAGATGTCTTTTAGTTAAGAGAGTGACTGGCTTTTATTGTCTTAAGTACCCGTCACCCTCTTACCAAGGGCAAACTATTTTCTCATATGTAAAATTAGCATGAAGGGCTTTTTTGTAAATTTATATTTTCATTCTCATAATGCTCCTCTAGTAATTATAAAATATCTCATTCTATTTTTTAACTTTAATATTGTTTTTACTATCGAATGAACAATTTGAATTTAATTTTAAAAATAGAAGCCTTTAATTTAAATAAATAATAAAAGTTATGTTTATAAATACAGCATAATTTACAATTTAAAATAAGTTAATATATTTGAAATTTCGTGTCATTTTAATATCAAATTAACAATTTGAATTGAAATATACTATTTATTTAAACATAAATTTTTTTGTTCTGAAAATTAAAATTAAAATTAAATTTGAATTTAATGTACACAATTATAAAGTTTAAGCTCAAATTGAATTTTAAATTCAATTTTATAAAGGTTTATTATTTATCAAATTAGCACTATCTAATTTGGTAAGTAACAAAATTAAATAAGGAAACAAATATTTGTGTAGGGTTAATCAAATTTGGTAATTAGCTTGTTTTTGTTTTCCCATATTATCCTTACGAACGGTAACCTGTTGAGCAAGTAACTATTTTGCAAAAGTCAATCTCGTCTTTAAAATATGAACGGCTAGATTTAATTTAGCCGGTGTATTGAAGCAATCCTCATATTTTATATCAAATTCAATCGTCAGTTTTATAGTGTCCTGGAGGGTTAGCTGTCGAATTTTTTATAGTAGCATCAGCTGGTCGACACATCTACAAAGTGTCGGATGTATCGGAACAAATCGTAATCATTTTGGCACAAAATAGATGCGAAAACAAATTCAGAGCACTGAAACTAGTCAAAATTGGAGTTCTGACCAGTTTCGAATGCCCAGAAAGAAGACACTATATCATATATAAGTTTTTCATACTTAATTAATTATCCACATGCTATTATCTATATAATACAATCATTACATTTTACTACTACCCTTGCCATCGACCCATTCATATAATCATAAGATTCCACATGCTAACCTCATGCATCAATACATATCAAGAATTTTTCACCTGCAGGTTACTATACAATACCACCTTGTTGGCCCAGTGCCTTAATCGTCTATTAGATTTTGATGATAACAAATAATCACGATTTTTGGACTAATCTTTTATCTTGAGTCTTGTGTTTTAGATCTCTCTATCTTCAAAAATGATTCAAGATGGGCAATATTCTAGCACCAAGCTTCACCACTTGAAGCTGTGTTTGCTTCTTTTGTCAAATAGACAAACTCACTCTCTCCATTCTTAATTTAATTAATATTATGCTTAATAATTAGAGTGAGAAACTTTGAGCTAAGTTTAAACTATTCATCTTATCACCTTATAGATCACTTAAACAAATTTCTAAATTTATGATTAAGTGAAAAGGACTTTTAAAATATTCAAAAATTGCTCAAATTCTGTGTTCTGTAAAGTTGCAATTTCTGGACCCTGTTCTGGGCGCCCTAAAGTGGATCCGAATCTTTTGAGACCTTTTGGATCCTGCCTGTTTGCTGATCCAAAAACACCAAGACTATTTGACTTGACAGGTTGCGACAACAGGCGGCGCGAAATCTGGGGGCCCAGATTTTATGGAAGCAACGGCGCATGCAATCTGGGCTCTCTGGCAAGAAAGTCAGCACGACTTTCTGGGCGCCCACAACTTTTGACGGCTCGAATCCAGAAAAACGGCGCATGTCAGAAAAGTTGCCCCTCGAGATTTGGGCGCCCACAACTTTCTGACGGCCCAAATCCAGAGGAAGCGGCGCCTGTCAGAAAAGCTGTTCCTCGTGTTCTGTGCACCCACAACTTTTGACGGCCCAGAACTTACGAAGTCAAGAAAAGATGCGGGTATCAGAAAAGCTGTTCCTCGAGATCTGGGCGCCCACAAATTTTTGACGGCCCAAACATACAAAGTCAAGAAAAGCGGCGCACGTGGTCCGACAGGCAGCTGGCGTGCACAAACTTCTGGGCGCCCGGAAACAGTTTTAGGGCGCCCGAAAGTACAACTGACAGATCTGTCCGAGGCTATAAATAGATGGTATTGAGGCCTCACTCTGCAACAACTTGATAGTTCATTTGAGCTTAAAAACTTCTGTGATCTTAATACTCTTAGCTCTCAATTCTCTCTCTAAACTTGAGTGAAACTTATAGTGAGATTTAATCTTGTAAAAAAGAGAGAAAAGCAAATTCTTGAAGCTTGAAAGAAGAAGGAGTTGATGTGAAGGCTTGGTGCTTGCCCGCAAAAGCATCATCTAGTGGAGATCCAACATTCTCGAGTGCTGAGAAGTTGGCGGGGACGTAGGCAAAGTGCCGAACCTCGAAACAAATTGATCGTGTGCTTTTCGAGTTTGCATTTCTTTTATTTGCATCGATTTTTTAATTTGCTTGATTATTTGGATTTTTATTTTAGAAACCTAATTCACCCCCCCTCTTAGGTTGCCATTTTGATCCTCACACCTTACACATGAAAATAGATATAGTAGGAAGTACACCTTTTTTGGTGACACAAAACTCATCTGAATTGCTAATTTGAAAAAGAAAAGGTGATGGGACGACAATTGTGCTTGTTGCGGCCTCCTCAACCCCACGGCAGCCACAACCACAACAATTTGCTTGTAAAACCCCGCAGCAAATTCCATGAAAAGTCGGTTACTAAATTATGCATAAATTCGATTACTAACCTTAATTTCATTAAAAACCCATCAAAATCCCCTCTCCTAGTAAGTACTATATCAAAATCTCATCATTAAATTTATATCTTGAGAAATTCAAATCCAAAAAATATGATATTTTAATATCAACCTCTAATCCGATGCGATAGAAAATTGTGCGTGCACACGTGCCGTCGATTGCCTTCACGGATTTTTTACAATCCCTCTCTCCTGCTCTCTCTCTCTCTCTCTCTCTATCTAGAGCATATATACAAAGGAGAAGAAAAGGAAGAAGAAGAATAGAGTCCACCTGGCAACCAATATTATGTAAACAATATGCTGAAAGGCCCTCAGGCAATTGCAACTTATAGTTTAGTCCAATTCTGATATGAATACATCTAATCAGAGCCCTTCTAAATATTCGTTTGTGCTCAAATTTGACATATTGACTTAATTAAAGATAATTAGCAGTAATTTATCTTAAATTTTTTATTTTGTACTATTTTTTGTAACTAAAAATTTCGCCGACTAAAATTTTTAACAGATTACAGTTACGCTCTGGTTTCATTGCTTGGCTATCCGAATGATATGAAATTTTAAATTTGACCTTAGAAAGTTAGTTTCGACAAATTCTCAAATTTTTATAATTTTTCTCTGTCGTAAATTTTTCAGCTGAAATATAAGCCCCGTTGCTTATAAAATAGGCTAAATTACAGAAAACTCCTTTGTAATAACCCGCTTTTTCACTTTTCCTCCCTAACATTTAAAAACCTACACTTTGCCCCCCTGTAAAATAAAAAATGTGCACTTCACCCCCTACCGTTAGGGTTCCGTCAGGGTTCCGTTAAAAAATATATTTTTATGCCGAAAATACCCCTCCGCCATCTCCCTGTTGCTTCGACTCCCTCCGGCTCGCCACCTCGCCGCCGCCTCGCCGCCTCGCCGTCCTCCACTGCCTCGCCCTCACCCACATCCCCTTCGCCGTCTTCCGCCGCCTCGCCTTCGCCTTCTTTATCCTTCTCCTACTATCGCCCACCTCGGTTTTCTCCTACTGTCGCCGAAATCGAGGGCGGCGAGGGTGCAGGAGGAGAAGGGGAGCAGGTGGAGAAGGAAATGGAGAGAAATCGCGGCCGATTGAGGTGGGAATCGCAGCTGAACGAATGGGCGGCTGAGGAAGATGGGGAAGAAGACAACAATAGCGAGGGGCAAAATGGTCATTTTACACACCGTAACCTCCCTGTGAATATTTTTCATTTTACAAGGGGGCAATGTGTAGGTTTTTAAATGTCAGGGGGGAAGTGAAAAAGCGGGTTATTACAGGGGGGTTTTCTGTAATTTAGCCTATAAAATATATCAAATCTCTTTTTTTTATTTTAATTTCACCCCAAATCATTCTTAAATTATCTTTTACTTCTCTAAGTCAAATAAAAATAATATCTCGCACTATTTTTATTTACACTTTCTTATATATTAAAAATACGGTGTACACAAATAGAATCCTTGAACAAGGAGTAGACTCCAGCATCACTGTATCCGGCTCCCAAGTTATCTCTCACTCGTGATTATTCTACAATACTTTTACATAAGAGATGACCCGCTTCTGCAATTCTTTTATCTCACGAGCAAGAATCTGCACTAGTCTCTCCTCTTAGCTCAAGTGCTCACCTAACTCAAATGAAGTGAAGTCAATCACATGCGATGGATCCAACATGTGCTTTCTCAAAGCTAAGACATGAAAAACATCATGGATACCAGCAAGTCGCGGTGGAAGTTCAACCCTGTATGCCACAAGCCCAACTTGCTCCAGTACCTTAAATGGACCAATGTACCATGAACTAAATCAAGATTTCGAATCCCTTGAGGCAACAAGACTTTTAAAAACACATATCCAACCTGAAACTCCATGTCACTTCGCCTAATATCAGCATAACTTCTCCGTCCACTCTAAGTGGTCATTAGATATTGTCAAGCAATCTTGATTTTTTTTCCATCTCTATTAGAATATCTGGCCCCAAAGTCTTTCTTTCACTCATTTCACTCTAATGTAGGGGTGATCAATATTTGCATCCACACAATGCTTCAAACAGAGCCATTAGAAAGCTCGCTTAATAGCTATTGTTGTACGCAAACTCAATCGGTATCGAGTGTCGATATCACCCTCCTCCAAGTCCAGAACACGGGCTCTCAACATGTCCTCTAAGATCTAAATAGTCCGCTAACTATCCATCGGTCAGTGAGTAAAAGACTGTACTAAAGTACAATTGAGTACCTAAGGCCGCTTCAGGCTCCTCCAGAAATACGAGAAGAATCTCGGGTCTCGATCTGATACTATTGAGATAGTTACTCCATGTAACCTCATTAACTTATCCAAATATAACCGTGCGAGTCACTGTCGGGGTCAAGTAGTCTGCAGCGGCAAGAAGTGAGTCGACTTCGTCAGTCTGTCCACTATTATCCAAACTGCATCATAACCACCGTAAGCTCTAGGTAATGTTGGAAAATCTTTCTGATCTTTTATTAAAATATTCTTTAAAAATAATTTGAAAGTTTAATTTTAGTTTTAAAGAAATCCTGAGAAAAAAATTAAATAACAAATACTGTAAAGAAAATGATTAGAAAAGGCACGTGGATCGAGGTGTGCAGAGCATTATCCTAGAAGCGAAATTGCCCCTCCACGTGCGAGGCTTTCCGGCAATTACTTCCAGCGATACAACGATCACGTTCCACCCCGTCGACACGCTTTCAAGGTGGCTCAAGACGAACCCAACAAGCTTCAAATCTAGCAAAAAAAAGCTCGGCAAAAATCAGCGCAAAAGATCAATGACGAGAAAGCATGAAAAGGTGAGGTAGATGTTAGGGTTTTGCTCTTAGGTATGCCTAGGTTCCAGTTGAACTCACGCAACCTCCTCTAATATATATAACCAAGACAAGAATCTTGCTTCAACGTGTCAATTTCGTGTAGAACAAGATAAGCCTAAGATTATACAGGATACGGATTAGGATTAGGATTAGGATAAAGATAAAACAGAAAATAAAAAAAATAAACCGGATGTATGGACCATGCGCGCCGCTGCTCGCTCGGCTCATGCTCATGCTCATGCTCGTGCTTGTGCTCGTGCCGTGCGTGCGTGTGTTTAAATGAGAACATAACTCTTATTTTCTCCCAAGCAACTAGCTTGAGAGTAAAGGAATATATAAAAACCAACAACACCCTTTTAGTTTCCAGTGTGGGACTAAACTTCACATATGGAAACTTTAGTTTGACTCTTAGGCAAGGCCCATTAAGTATTCGGTTGCACAAGAGGCCTGACAAGTTTTAAATCACCAAAAATCTAATAAAATCCAATAAGTAATGCAACGACAAAAACCATCGTGAGCTAGTCCTATTCGACCATGGGTTTAGAAGGCTCTGAAGCTTGCCAGCAGGTACACAATGCTCAGCCTTTATTTGCTGACAATTAAGCACTGAGATGCGTATCTCCCAATATGTCACTTTATTTCATTATACCAGTAGTATACCTTAAAATTCTTATACACCTTGGTTCCATCGGGATGAATGGTGTAAAATGAGTTATAAGCCTCTCTCAAAATCTTCTCGTGGAGCTCTAAATCTACAAGCACACACAATCGATCTCTGAATCATAGTACTACTGAGGCATCAACACTGAAATCCTCTGTATGTCCGCTCTCAATATCAACTCGAATCCTCATCAAATGTGGATCTGTAATCTACTTCTCCCTTATCCTGTCCAACAGAGTGGGCTGTAAGATCATTGACATCAATCTCGAAGAAACACTGGGGGACACAACTTCCAACCCAAACCACCTCATCTCCTCAAGCAACAACGTTTGCTGAGAGATCATCATATTTAGGTTCTATATTGACTTCCTATTCAACGCATCTACCACCATATTAGCCTTGTCGGGGTGATACTGAATGCTCACATCATAGTCCTTTAGCAACTCCACTCACCTCAAATTCAGCTTCTTTTAGGTAAACAAATACTTAAGGCTCTTTTGGTTAGTATAAATCTCACAGTACTCCCCATTTAAGTAGTGATGCCAAAGATTGAACGCAAACACCACAGTTGCTAACTCTAAATTATGCATAGAGTAATTTTTCTCGTAATCTTGCAATTGCCTTGAAGGCATAAGCAATAACCCTATCATGCTGCATCAACACACATCCCAAACCACTGTGCTCACTTGGCCATGTCTGCTCCAGCTCCGTGAGTGATGCAGGTGTGGCCCGCGCCGTTGGTCAAAGTCTAGAAATCATCCTGATCACCTACAATAAAACATACATCATTTACGCACTGAAATATAGCACTCGACCCAATCAAGCGAAAGTTTAGAAGGCATATTCCCTTCAATCACTCTTCAACCTCCTGGAAGAGTTTACAACAATTCAATTACCGACTTTTACAGCAAGTCACGTCTCTTACGTTTTGCCTTCCTGGAGTCTGCTAAAGGTCTAAGATTTTTTAAATCCCAATATCCTATTACTAGTCTCTGATACAAATTTAATCTATCTCACTCCGGGTAAGGGTGGAACCTGGGCTGGCCAAGAGATCCACCATATACACAGGAAGTTCCGTGCACATAAAGCACCTAAAATACATATAAACAAGCCCAGAGACTACAACTAGCAAATATTAGAGCTGAAATAAAAGCTACTAACAAGCAAAAGCACAAAGTCACGTTGCACATACAAGCCCCAAAAGTTCATCTCCATAAGCATACAGAAGCCACCTCTCACAATAGTAATAAAATACAAATAAAGCTCGCCAAACTAGTCCAGTATGTACAATACCACTCTCAAAAACCAACCTCTAGCGGGTCCTCCTCTAAGCCACGCACTCAGGTAGAAGGTGCTAACTAAGATGGGTCACTTACCTAGATTGGAAGCAACAATCTGTGTAGAGGGCTTTATAGAAAAGATCAACAATAGAGGACGTGAGAACTATTACAATGAGTAGTTCTCAGTGTGTACGATCCCCGAGCATGATGACCTACTCACTAGGTCTATTGGAAGCATAGAGTAGAGAACTATAAAGAACAATAGAGCATAATGTAGTAAAAGCTAGAATGAGAATCTATAGCTACAATGCCTCTATGCTACTAATGCTCGAAATATGTATATGCATCAACTAACTATCGGTTGCTCTCTATCATTACCCAATCCCAATGACCGACTCGAGGATCCGGTCAAGCTTGCGCTTATCCACTACCATGGCACCACTCTCGAGGGTGGCCAGTTAAAATGTAGGTCGCTCAGCAGGGCTGCTGCAGCATCAACGCATAAAAGCCAAACTCCGAAACGGCACTTGACAGGCGCGATCCTACCGAGTAAGCAGCGTAGCTCTGTTGAGCTCCAATACGACTTATGCAGGTTATAGTCAATACAAATGATCAACTAGATCATACATAATACTATCCACGTTCCCCACAACTTATGCAGATTGTA
This sequence comes from Ananas comosus, assembly GCF_001540865.1. Classification (NCBI taxonomy): domain Eukaryota; kingdom Viridiplantae; phylum Streptophyta; class Magnoliopsida; order Poales; family Bromeliaceae; genus Ananas; species Ananas comosus. The sequence continues at coordinate 8,956,458 of NC_033625.1, forward strand.
GTCAATGCAAATGATCAACTAGATCATAAATAATACTATCCACGTGCCCCAGACACAATCTGCAGTGTAACCCAATGATCCAGAACCACTATAATCACATACGGTGTAATTAGATTAGACTTTCTTACACTTATTTTAATTATTATGACAATATTAGAGATTATTGATAATAATCTATTATTGAACAAATCTTGTTTTTAGTAACATAATTCATAGTTTGAAAGTTCTTTAGATTAATATTTTGCCATTATCAAAATTGTGGCCTCACATCATGAATACTTCATTAAAATTCCTAACCAATTATTTGTGACATATATTGCACGCACACAATGACTATGAGTAGAGCTAGAATACTCCCAAAAGCACCAATTGGTTGGTGCTTGTGAGTTTTTAGCCCTTGATTGGAGAGATGTGAGATTGGGATGATGGTGGTAGGTGGTGGTAGGTGGTGGTAGATGGAATAGTGTTTGATCCAAAGGTTATTAGTATTTAAGGAGTAGATCCAAGGGCTACAAAAGTAGAAGCACCAAGGGGCCTAATACTTCTAAAAGTATTCTAGCTCAATTCCAATGACTATATCTATCTATCTATATATAAAAGTATGTATTTTGAATTAAACTTTGTCGACAGACCCACTTTTTGGCGGGAATTTTTTTTAGTTCCTTTTTTTATGCAAAACAAATAACATAATGAAATAAGTTTTTAGTTTCTCTTTTTTCTCTAACAAATAATTTTTATTTTTTTATTAAATATTTTTATATCATTTCATATCTTTTTATTTTAGGTAAATATTTTCATATGATCTTAATACTATCTACTAATATTTAGTTATTGTATTACTTTTTAAGTTTTTATTGATTACAATCAACAATAAAATTTTAATTTAATTTCAAATATATTTAAATTTAATCTTATGATTTTACAATTTTATCCAAAAATTTATAGTAAAAACTTAAAATTTTTAAAAATAATTTCATCTATTATCAATTCAAAGTTTGAACTTAATTATACGATTTATATTCAAATTTATAAATTTTTAATTTAAAATTAAAAATTGAGTTTAAGTCGTGAATTAATTTTTTTTGGGATATCTAATTTGAATTAACAATTAAAAACTTTTAAGTAAAGTGGATCCAAGTTAAATCTAAAATTTTATATTTAATGTGAGTTAGGATATGATAGAAATTTTCTCATAAAATATAATAGATGAAATTATTTTTTAAAATTTTAAGTTTGTACTATAAATTTTTAGATAAATATGATGCACAAATTTATTTGATTTTTCAGTTATGTGTATTTGCACAGATACTCGACTAGTTATATATAGAAGTATGTATTTTGAATTTAGATATATCGACATATATATATTTTTTAGTGGAAAAGAAATTTTGGTTCCTCTTTTTTTTATGGAAATAAATAATGCAATGAAAAAAAAAAAACTTCTTATTTTTTACTTAAGTCCCGTTTGTGCTTTCAAGCTGCTTTCAATGATGAGATATTTTATTCGACGATTGACATAGATAGACCTGAGCTACAATATTCGAACTATCTACAAATCAAATTTTATAATTTTTTTATATTATTTGTCAAATAATTTAGGGCCTCAAAAATTACTATTTTAATAACCGATATGGCACATCTGTAAATTCAACGGTGTAAAACAATCTAAATTCAAAAATTTTATTTTATTACTAAAAGTAAGATGGCTATTTCCGATCTAATTTTATTATTATTTTTTATTATTTTTTAGTTTTAATTGTTTATTTTAAGATTAATCATTTATTAGTCAAATAAAATTGAAAAATTATAAAATTAGGTGTATTTTATTTATGTGCACCAATTTTTTTGGTCTTTTTGCATAAAAAATACACCAGTTTTGCATTTTTGTAAAAATGGACCACTTCTTTAGATTTTGTAGATTCGGTCCGAATTTTCAATATACTGACTAAAATATCTTTATTAATTTTTCTCATTCCTTCTTTCTCTCATTCTTTTTTCCCTCTTCGACCCATATTACCTCCTCTACCACATCTGCGGCCCTCAGAGACGGTAACGAGGGTGGCACGCCTCCCCTTTCTTCGTCTCTATCTTTGCCTACGCTAGTGCGGGCATCGGAGGAGGACTCGGAGCGAATGCGGAGAATGCAGCAGATGGAGGTGGTAAGGTCGTGGCCAAGGTGGTGCTCGCTGTTACCCATAAGGATGAGAATGAAGACATGCCCCCCCTTCTCCAAGGAACACATAGTTGAGCTGGCGATAGTGCTATGCACTTCCTTACTCTTCTCTTTTTATGACTCGATTGAGAATTTTCTGAAAAATGTTTAAATTCTTTGTGCGCATTGTAATAGATAGATATTTTTTATTTTTGGCCCCCACCAGGTACAACACATTATTTGTGGACTACTACTAATATTTTTCTTACCGAATATGACATAAATCATAGAAGTGGTCTTGTGGCGGAGGGCATGACCACGGATGGCGATGGCAACGACGATGAGGGTACTGAAGGATTTAAGAACTACGGGGTGGTAGAGCGCGTCTGATGAGGGCGGTGGCTGCAACAGAGGGCGAGGGAAAGGGTGCGATTGCGGAAAAAGATGCAGAGGGTAGAAAAAAAAAGAAAAGTAAAAAATAAAAATAAAAATAAAATATAAAGTAAAAATAATTTTTTCTCCTGAGAAAACTATTATGTATCATCGCAACTATAGAAAAGGCTAAGCAAAGAAGAAAGAAGAAAAAGATGAAGTTACACAGCTAAGATGAAGTTATATTGTTTCAGAAGAAAGTTGCACCGTTTGAAACAAAAATTGCACCCTTGAGATAAAAATTATGTTTTTTTAGACTAAAGTTGCACTCTTTGGGTAAAAGTCGCACTCTTTAGGGAAAGTTACAATATTTGAGATGAAAATTATGCTGTTTGAAAGGAAATTGACACTTTTTAAGATAAAATTGACACTTTTTAAATAAAAATTTAACCATTTAAAATTAGACTAAGTTGCAACATATGAAATAAAAATTAAAATTTTAGACTAAATTGTTCTATTTAAAATTATTTGTGTAGTATCCCTGGTGTTCAACTTCTTGAGGCTTGTCGACACGCCGTGAGGGTGTCGGGACAAGTCCGAGTCTCGGTAGCGCGAAATAGACGCAAAACGGACTCAGCGGGAACGCGAGAGCAGGTGTTAGCACTACAACAAAAACGGTCTATAGCGACACTTTTAAGTGTAGGGACATGTCAAAAAAGTGCTGCTAGCTAAAATCACCGACACTTTTAAAAAGTGTTGCTATATGTGGGGTCGCTAGGTATATAGTGGCAGTTAAAGAGTGTCGCTATAACTTAAAATAGTGCTGCTAATTTACCAACAACTTATTTAAGCATTTAGCAACCGCCGAAACTCTATCTCGTTGGCTGCGGCGGCGGAGGAGGACAACAGGAATGACTCTTCGTCTAGAATTTCAGTAGATTGAGTGAAGAGAGAAGAAAATATAGTAATTGATTTTTCTTTTCTTTTTTTCTTTTTTGTTTGTAATCGGGCCAAATGGACTGGGTGTGGTGGGTTGAGTGGAGTAATCTTTTATTTTTGGTTGTATTGGGCTTTATATTTAGGCATTAGTAGATGTTTTTTTAAGTTTTAGCATAAATGGGACACTTACTCAAAAGTGTCCCAAACATGTGTCCCTATAACCTAATTCTGTTGTAGTGTAGCATTGGAATCTGCGAATTTCAAATTTTCTGTTCGTTGTACCGGTATGACATCAGGGTTGTACCGGTACACTTTCTGTACCGGTACAGCATCGGAGGTGTACCGGTACACTTCGCCTGATTGGCGAACAGCTGCTCTCGGGTTGCCTTTTGTACCGGTACAGGTGCACGTGTACCGGTACACGGGGGTAGGTGAGAGGCAGAATTGACTTTTTATGCCTCGTATGTATCACCCACTCCTCCCCTTACTACTTAGCTGCGTAGAGAGAAGCTGAGGGGAGTTCTTTGGCCAGGTTTCTTCTCCTCTCTCTCTCTAGACTTGATCCGAGCGTGCGGAAGAGCTCGGGTGGATTTGTTTTGTCGCCGACGTCGCGCCGCAGACTCGTTCGAGCACACGAGCGTTGTGTGGCTTCGTAGGGAGGACGAGCGAGCGTGTGTTTCCGCCGTTTCGACGTCGCGCCAATGTTGGTTTAGCGTATCGTGGTGGGTTAATCGTTAGTTTGGCTTCTAAGTATATAGAGATAGTCCGCATGTGTCGTTGTAGTTGTTTTTGCATATTTTAATTGCTCGATTCGCGGATTTGGTGTTTCTTTTATGAAAAATCTGAATTGGAGCTTAGTGTTACTAAATCTATTTGCATATGTTGGACTTGGATATGACTTAGGAGAAAACTTGCGATTTGAACCTGTCACATGTTTAAACTATCTGATTTAGCTTTAGGAGCCGTTTTATTTTATATCGCCGCAGTATCAGCGTGGTGGATACCCCAGGTAGTTTAGATTTCAGTTACGCTCGTACTGGGATGCCGAGTGTATTTTTACAGTAGCGTTCAAACTGTTCCGGATTGTTGGGTGCCGTTGGGGTTGACGGTGGACCCATATCGCCGTTTTGGCGTCAGATTGTGCCGAGGGCACGTAACCTGTTGGTGGTTAGACCTGACTTACTTGACGTTGGCTTATGAGAGCCCGATTGAGCTCGACAGAGATACGCTGCATACTCGGTTGGGTAGCTCCCACGAGTGCCACTCCGGAGACGGGCGTTGTGCTTTCGCATTGGTGTCGTTCGTGCAGGTTGGACTTGCTCTCCACGGACTGCTTAGGGTGGAGGTAGCTATATAGTCGCAACCGGGCGGGACAGGTGTGTTCACAGTCCCAGGGACGGGTATACTTGCAGTCCCAGTTCGATTGGGTCAGATTTGACACTTCCTACAGTTGGTTAGCGTAGAGCATGGTAGTCTAGCGTCTTGTAGCTGTAGAGTTATTCCAGCATTTTTATACTATCATTGCTCCCTTTTGTAAACTTAGTGGGTAGACGACGACGTTTAGGGCGGTACCCACTGAGGACTACTTGTTTTTATAGTAGTTCTCACGCCCAGTTGTTACCCTATTTTTGCAGAGCCTGCTGTTCCGGCTGCTGCTGCCTCGGAAACTGATCGTGGCAAGGGTGTTTCCAGTTAGAGCTCTTCCCAGTTACTGCTGTTCGTGAGGTTACAGCTGCAGGTAGTGCTAGTTTTTGAGTTTCTTATACATACTGGTTGTATCTCGCTCGGCGAGCTTTTGCATACCTGGATGTATGTATGTATATGGAAGTTGTTCCTATTTTTACCAGTTTTATTCGATCAGCTCTATACTACACTTTGTAGTATTGTATGTTTTACAGGTACAGTTATCGCTTCATATATAGGAAAAATTCTTTTGTATATGGCGGATTTGTCGGCGGGCCGAGAGAACGTGCAATTCGGGGCGTGACAATTTGAGACTAAGTTATACTGTTTGATATTTACTTTTCAAATAATTTTAAATTATGTAAGTTTTAAACAGTGTAATGTAATTTAAAACAGTGTAACTTACTCTAAAGCTATGCAACTTTTATTTTATATGGTACAGCTTAGTCTCTAATAGCTTTAAATGGTACAACTTTATTCAAAAAGTATAAGTTTTGTCTCAAAAAATACAACTTTCACTCAAAGAGTGATAGTTTCGTCTCAAACATTGTTATTTTCGTCTCAAACAATATAAATTTTCTTCATATAGTATAACTTTCGTCCAAAAAGTATAATTTTTGTATCAAAGACTGTAATTTTTTCTCAACGAGTGCAACTTTATTTTAAAATAGCGCTACTTCATCTTCATCTTCTTTTTTCTTTGATTTTTTATTTTTTTCTGTACCAGCGATGATATATAATGGTCTTTCAAAAAGGAAAATTTTTTTCTTATTTTTTTCTTTTTGTTCTTTACTTTTTTTTTTTTCTACTATCTACTTCTTTTTTTATTATCGCGTCCTCTCCCTCATCCTCTACCGCAGTCACCGCCCTCGCTATACATGCTCTCCCGCCCCGTGGTTCTTATATCCTTCGGTACCCTCATTGCCGTCACTATCCGCGAGCATGTGCTCCGCTACAAGTTTACCTCACATAATTTATATTATAAGTATAAGTTTTGTCTCAAAAAATACAACTTTCACTCAAAGAGTGATAGTTTCGTCTCAAACATTGTTATTTTCGTCTCAAACAATATAAATTTTCTTCATATAGTATAACTTTCGTCCAAAAAGTATAATTTTTGTATCAAAGACTGTAATTTTTTCTCAACGAGTGCAACTTTATTTTAAAATAGCGCTACTTCATCTTCATCTTCTTTTTTCTTTGATTTTTTATTTTTTTCTGTACCAGTGATGATATATAATGGTCTTTCAAAAAGGAAAATTTTTTTCTTATTTTTTTCTTTTTGTTCTTTACTTTTTTTTTTTTCTACTATCTACTTCTTTTTTTATTATCGCGTCCTCTCCCTCATCCTCTACCGCAGTCACCGCCCTCGCTATACATGCTCTCCCGCCCCGTGGTTCTTATATCCTTCGGTACCCTCATTGCCGTCACTATCCGCGAGCATGTGCTCCGCTACAAGTTTACCTCACATAATTTATATTATATCTGAGCTAGCGTTGGCGGAAATATGACCGATATAAGAAAATGGAGGGCGACGGTGGAGGAAGAGGAGAAGGAGAAGGAAGAGGATGCAGGAAGGAGAATGAGAGAAAAAAACGACGAAGAGGAAGAGGAACAAGAGCGGAGAAAAAGAGAAAAATAAAGAAAAAAAGAAATAAAAATATTTTTACCGATTTACTAAAAATTTAGACTGAATCGGTAATATTTAAAATAATAGCCTATTTTTGTAAAAGCGTACAATCGGTTATTGGCTATTTTTTTTTTTTTTTTTTAANCTAAAAATTTAGACTGAATCGGTAATATTTAAAATAATAGCCTATTTTTGTAAAAGCGTACAATCGGTTATTGGCTATTTTTTTTTTTTTTTTTTAATAGTTACTTCAAAGAAAAACAAACCTTTTTTTACTCTCTCTCTCTCTCTCTCTCTGTCTCTCCACTCCGCACGCTCAAAATTCGGGGCTTTCTTAACTCCTAATTATAAGAACAATGGACTCCTCGTCCCCACGCTTTCTCCTCCGTTCCAATACCCTAGTCATGGATTAAACCCTCTCGCTCTCTCTCCGTCCCTCCCTCCCTCTATGGGCTCTACCACGGCGACATCCACGCCCTCCAAAGGTACTCCCCCCCTCCCCCTTTCTCCCCCGTCTCTCCTCTCTCCTCTCTCCCAAGGCGCACAAATGCCCTACTCCGCCGCCGCCGCCGCCGCCGCCGCCGCCGCCACCTCCGTTGTCGCCGTCGCCATCGCCATCGCCGTCGCCGCCGCCTCCTCCGCCTCCGCCTCCATGTTCGCCGCCGCCATGGTCGCCGCTTGTGCCCTAATCGCCCTCTTCCCTTTTCCTCCACCTTCCTCTTGTGTTCTTAGATTTCATCAGCCGTAGGCGTAAGGCACCGCCACCGCAGCATCCTCCCCCTTCCTCTCTCTCTCTCTCTCTCTCTCTCTCTCTCTCTCTCTCCCTACATATTGCTTCTCTCTTCTCCATTTCCTTCAATGGCTGGTCTTTGATCAGTGTGAAGCTTGTTGTTTTCAGTAGGTTTCACGCTATAATACTTTTCTTTTTATGGATATAAATTGTTTTTGTTGATTTATTGTAGTGACAGGGTGTATAGAGGGCCTCCTGTTTGTGCAAATGAGTTCCTTGTTAGTTCTTCTGTTCTGGGTCCTTACATGTAACTTTTAACTATTTCTTTTTCGTTTTTGGTGCATTTGATACAATTCTGATAGCTATTTGTTTGATCTTTGAACTGTAGATGAGCATCCTTTGGCTTACTTGTTTGTCTTGATTTAGACTATGAACTCCTTTGTGAGGTTAGTATTGAGTTAATATATATGTGGACCAGTCTGAGAGGGTTTGATTTCATTCTACAAGTGTTTGTTGAAAATAGTAACTTAAGCCAGAAAAATTCTTCTTTTGTGTCTGTCGAAGATTTTGCACCCTGATGGTTGTCTTATAAAGGTATGCTAAGGGTAAGTGATTAAAGTTAAGTTGAAATGTCATTGGAGAAGACATGGGAACGCTTGGTCGAGTTGGAGTTGTATCTTTTTGGTGCACCAATGAATTGATTGGAGCTGCCTTTTTTTTCCTTAAAAGAAAGTTTTTCTTTTAATGGATGGGGGTTGCGTTGTGTAAGGGGCATCCAATTAGTTTCTGAGAATTTGTATTTGGTTTCTCACCTGGTTGACATTGTGCAGGAACTTTTTTGAGGAAATGACAAAAAGAGATTGTCTTTGTTACTCAAAAGGAATTTTCATTGTAAACTTGCCTGAGATCTGAAACTGAATTTGGCTTCCATTATTCCGTGCGCAAGAAATTTAGTTAAATTGAGCCATAAAAATGATTAAGTTCATTTCAAGTTATTAGAGAAACATCAAGATGATCTCCTTTTCTTCTTTTTGGCCAAATATGAAGGATAATATTCTCTCATTGTTTTCTTGTGCGTGCATTCTAAACTAGCAGTGGCCTTGATCGGAAAAAATAGCTTCAAGCCAACTCCCTTAACAAGTTCACCAATGCCAACATTTTAGGAAATTGGAGCCTTATGCTCTTATTTGATATCTAAGTCTTTTTTTTTGAGGAAAATTATTTGAACTTTAGTTTGGAGGTGATTGCATGCTTGTTTGTTGTTACTTCATTTATTTAATTTTACTTGGGTTATTCTGGCGACAAAGTATGCATTATGAAATACTATCTCGTACTTAATGAATTCACATAATTCAGTCACTCTTTGTTCTTCTTTTTTTTTTTTTCAGAAAATTTAATAGGCAGTTGATATCCAATGGCGTTAACAGAGCAGGACAACTGTAACGGGAGAGAAAGGGATGATGCACTCTCAGAAAGTGCCAACTTGAAAGGAGGGGCTGCACCCCAAGTAACACAAGTCAAGAAAAAGTTTGAAGGGAAGGATGCGCTCTTATATGCCAACATCCTTAGATCTCGTAACAAGTTTGTCGATGCTCTTGTTTTATATAACAGCATCCTTGAAAAGGATAACACAAATGTGGAAGCCCTTATTGGTAAGGGAATTTGCCTCCAAATGCAAAATCTCACACGACAAGCTTTCGAGAGCTTTATGGAAGCCATCCGGCTCGACCCACAGAATGCTTGTGCTCTCACACATTGCGGAGTAATATATAAAGACGAAGGTCACCTATTAGAGGCTGCTGAGGTAACTTGTTCTTTTATTCTTATTCTCTGACTTATATAGACATAATTATCATTAATAACTTGTGTTTACATTTTTGATTTTATTCCTTTATTAAGTATCTGGTTGGCCTGGTTTTTGGATTGGATCCTCTATTTTGGAATACAGCAGCTAATTATTGGACAAACTGAATGAGCTTCTGAGCCCCAAATAAAACTATACTTTGAAGGTCCTACTCTTGCTTTTCAGCAGGAAGCTGTCCCGGCAAGGCGGGGGGGGCGGGGGTGGGGGGGCTGCTGGATTCTTTTGAAAATAGTTTTTAGTGCCTTTTTGAACAACTTCAACTTCAGTAAATATCACTTTTGCAGAGATTTACCAGGGCTAAAGAGGCCCTAATTTATGATAACTGTAGGGCTTTACATCTTTGTTATGTTACTTTTTTTTTGCCATGTCATTGTCCTATAATAAAATTATGATGACACTTCTGTGCTACCATTCTTGAAATTGTGATATTCGTTACTCTTATCCAAGGATTAAAGTGCCCATTTGCACGTGCCGTATCCACCGTGCCGTTTCGTGCCAGCAAGATATCGGCACGATATAGCCCCCAGTGCCGATTGCACAATTCAAAACCCTCTATTCTTAAAATCCACCGTGCCGTACCGTGCCAACAAGATACCGGCACGATACAGACCCTGTACCGATGACATAGTTCAAAACCCTCTATTCTTTAAATTAGTAAATAATTTTCTCAATAAAGTTCAAAAGATGTGATAAAAAGACATAATAAATAGTTAGTGTGTCGGCACACAAGAATTTTTTTGACCGGCACGCATCGGCACGGCTCGGCACACACCGTGCCGTACTGTGTCGGCAAGTTTTCGGCACGACCCTGTGCCACGGCACTTAAATCCTTGCCGGCACGGGGTCGTGCCGGAAATTTGCCGGCATGGTACGGCACGGTGCGTGCCGAGCCGTGCCGATGCGTGCTGGTCAAAAAAATTCTTGTGTGCCGACACATAATAGCATGAAATATTTATTTTCTTTAGCAACAAAATATTCTAACTATTTATTATGTCTTTTTATCACATCTTTTGAACTTTATTGAGGAAATTATTTAGTAATTTAAAGAATAGAGGGTTTTGAGTTGTACCATCAGCATGGGGTCTGTATCGTGCAGGTATCTTGTTGGCACGGTACGGCACGGTGTATACGGCCCGTGTCGACGGGCACTTAAAACGTAGCTCTTATCTATTGCATTTTGGCTTATCGAATAAATACCAAATAAATAAGAGGCTGGGAGGATATGTATTGTTTAAGTTTATTTACTAGAAAAAGTGATAAAAAGCATCCAAGTAAAAGAGATTTTAAGTAATATTCTTTGCACGTGCACTGAGATTGTGCTGTGTTATGTTTTTTGCGTACCATTGTCTCTCATAATCATGTTTTGTTCTACCTTATGATAGTAGTGATATTTGTACTAACAAATAATATGTGGTATAATGGCTGCAGTCATATCAAAAGGCTCTAAAGGCAGATCCTTCGTACAAACCTGCCGCAGAATGTCTGGCTATTGTATTGACCGATCTGGGCACCAGCTTGAAGCTCGCTGGTAATACAGAAGAGGGTATTCAAAAGTACTGTGAAGCTCTGAAAATAGATGGTCACTATGCGGTAAAGTTGTGAATACTTTGTCCTTGATATCATCATTCTTACTGAGGACATTTACAAGTGTCTATGCAAAATTATCTTGTTACGTATATTCCACTGTAACCCCTTGAAAACGTAGTTTTTTTTTTGTTAAGAAAAAACCAAAGATAACCTTATCTAAGTATGGAGTATAAAGGCATTCTTATTAGAATAAAGAAACTTATGTCAGAAAATGAAGTTTTGAAGGGCATACACAAAATAACATATTTTACAAGGATATATATGTAATATATATATGTATGGTTATATATGTATTATCTCTTCTTACTTTGGATCTTTTGTAGTTATCGTTCTTATAAGTAATCATATGTGTTGATGTTTTTTGTGTAGCCTGCATACTATAACCTTGGAGTAGTTTACTCTGAGATGATGCAATATGATTTGGCTCTTAGTTGCTACGAGAAGGCTGCCTTAGAAAGGCCGTTGTATGCAGAAGCTTATTGTAATATGGGCGTCATTTATAAGAATCGTGGGGACTTGGAAGCTGCCATTGCTTGCTATGAAAGGTTTGCTGACTATTATTTTCCTACACCTATATGTTCTCTCTTACTAAATCAATTTGAGAGAATTTGTTATTGATGGTTGATTCTTTTTACTTTGTTGTATATCAGGTGTTTGACTGTATCTCCAAACTTTGAAATTGCTAAGAACAACATGGCAATAGCCTTGACTGACTTGGGAACAAAGGTGAGATGAATCAAAAACAAATTGAAAAAAAAAAACATCTTATAATTTTTATGCCACGTGCATATTTTTCCTGCAGGTTTCACTGAATTTAGAAGCACCTCTGTATATTTACTATGAAATATTGACACAAATACTTTTATTCATGTGGATGTATCATTGTAGTGGTTAATATTGCAGTTTGATTAGAGTATCAAAAAGATCTTTTTTTAACAATTAAGGTGAAAGACAACAATGATGTTATGACTCTTTGAGACCGTAATGTTCTGATCCTTTTTGGGCCATTTAATTTCTTTCAACTAAGTTTTTTCCCTCATAGTTTTGACGTTGCTCGAAGATAGGCTGCAGTATATAGGTTGGTGAAACCATACACCAAACCTCTATCACTTTTTTCCGTAGTTGTACTAGAATTGCAGTCAACACCTTTTCTGCAGAAGCCAGATCTATTTAATGTATTTTTACTCATACCTTATGAAGTGAATTGAAGTACGATAACTTGAAGTTTAAACCTCAACTAATTGGGTTTAACTGTTGAATCCTATTGCCACTATACAGCTTTCTGTGAGATCACATCTTTTAGTAATCTGAGAGCCATTATTTCTTTCTACTTATACTAACGTATTTTTTAGTTCTCTATGAACTGCTAATTAGATTGGAGAATCCTCAAATGTTCTTGAACAAACCAGTGTTTTATCTTTCTTGTTGGTCTAAGTGCTATATATGCACATACTTTATATTCTTTCTAATTATGCAAGATTGTCAGTTCGATTTGGTGAACCTTATTTGTGCCAACTCTTTGTTATCTCAGTTCATAATACAGCTAGCATGTCCCTTTAGCTGATATTTTGGTGTATTAAAGAATTTTATGCTGTCTGTTCATTTAGCTGGACATCTCACATTCATACTTTTTATTTCACAATGTACTTTTACTTCTTTTAGAAAAGCTATTTCTAGGATTGCTTTTCATTTGGTTCACATAACTGTATCCTTCTCCGTTCAGGTGAAACTTGAAGGGGACATCAACCAAGGTGTAGCATACTACAAGAAAGCTTTATTTTACAATTGGCATTATGCCGATGCGATGTATAATCTTGGTGTTGCATATGGTGAAATGCTGAAGTTTGAGATGGTTAGTCACAGAGAAGTTTATTCATCGAGAAGTTTGTTCACCTGTTTTATAGCAAATCTGCTTTCTTCTTGCTATTAGTTTCAACTTTCATTATCTCCTAACTTTGTTAAATTATTTAAAATTCGTTCCTTTTGGCTGAAACCTGGAACCATCTATGAAGGCAATTGTCTTTTATGAGCTTGCGCTACACTTCAATCCTCATTGCGCAGAGGCATGCAACAACCTAGGTGTAATTTACAAGGATAGGGATAATCTTGACAAAGCTGTGGAATGCTATCAGGTGATTAAGTAAAACTGTTTTGGCATTTCAATTTGTACCATATTTCAATGGATAAGATGAAATTCTTATTTTTTGTGTTTTTAATTTGTAGATGGCTTTATCAATTAAACCGAATTTCTCACAGTCATTGAACAACCTGGGAGTTGTTTATACTGTCCAGGTCTGATGATTTATCTTCTCTATGAGTGGTGCAACTGCCAGATTATCATTTTCTTTCCTGCAAAATGTTATTTATTTGTTTGTTTGTTTGTTTTTTCAATGCAGGGTAAAATGGATGCCGCGGCAAGCATGATTGAGAAGGCCATTGCTGCAAATCCTACATATGCGGAAGCATATAATAACTTAGGTAATCTGTATCAAGCATTTACTTCTTTATCTCAATTCCGGTGTTTGAAAAGGCGCGAGGCGCAAAAAGGCGCAAAGGCCTTCTGGAGCCTAGGCGCAAGGTGCGCCATGAGGCGCGCGCCTCAAGAAGGTGAGGTGCCACATCTAATAAAAATAAAACACTCTTAACAAGCCTAGTTTAGTTTGATATTTTACATCAAAATATTTCAAAATAGCCATACAAAAACAAAATGACCATAAAAAAGCAAAGAAATCACATGTATAAATGTTCTCAAACTAAAGAGGAAAAAAAATTATGTTTCAACTTTCAACTTAAAGTGCTAGCTGCTGCTTCTTGCTACTGCTTCTTGCTTCTTGCTTCTTGCTCCTTGCCGCTACTATTTGTTGCCATTGGGGGGGTGGAAGAGAGAACGATTAAGAGAAAAGGGGAATAAAGTGTTCAAATTAGGAATTTTTTCAATCCCTTAACATTTTATAATATATTGAAAAAAATTAAGACTCGAAAACCCAAACATAGACCCATTAAACGTAAATATCACGAGGCACTTCTGAGGCGCGCTCCTTGCTGCCCTGAGGCGCTGAGGCGCATCCCTGATTCAAACACTGCTTAATCCACACTGCAGAAAACATATCCACTTATGATTTATTGTGGAAACTTAAAATCACTTGAAGTGCTTTCTTTTTAATGTTCTATATTTGGGAGACTATAGGTGCCAATAAGATGTTTACTTGGCCACATTTACTTAATGAATAGGATGTTATTTCTTCCAATTTTTTTTCTAATTTAGTAAATGAGTTTTATTTACTCTGTTAGAAGAACTGGAAACTAAAGCCTACGTTCTGATATATGTTATGAATGTTTGTGTACTTAGGGGTACTTTATAGAGACGCTGGCAATATTACTTTGGCTATAGAAGCATATGAGAAATGTCTTCAGATAGACCCTGATTCACGTAATGCCGGTCAGGTACCGCTTTCTGTTAGAGTGTAACTGCTTTTCTTGAACTTTAACCCTTTCCGAATATTTTAGTATGATTGGCTTGTAGAAACTTATTTGATCTTTGGATCTTCATACGGAAACGACCTTGTTTTGGATGCTCGACCAATATGCTTCATGTCCTTTATTCTTATTTACTTTTCATCTCGAACTGCAGCCCTTCTGCCTTGCCTTCTAGCTAGCTAGCACTACTGCCCTTAGTGAGATTGCGTCTTTATCTTATGATTGACTTTTTTTTTATTACCTCTTTGTTAAACTGAACCTTTCTGTTTGATCGTTGAAACTATATTGTTACCTATTCTTAGACTTTATCAGCAGTCTATCAGCAGATCCGTGACAAATAAATTCATGCCTACTCTATTTTCTTTTCTTATGCTCTTTGTCCTCTATACTAATCTTATGTTTTGCTGCCATCCTAAGGGAATTGTTACAAAAAGCAGCCTATGTAGCTGTATATGCGTTTCGGACTTACAACCACACCGCATATGTAATATGCAGTATGCGGTTGGACCGCATATGTGGCCCATATGACATGCGGCGGTATATGCGACCGCATATGCGACATTTTCTTCCCCCCTCTAAGGCGAGATTGAAATGCAATGCTGAATGGGATTGCTTGGTTAATGGTTATACATATATATTTTCATAGAAGCTCGGTTAATAATAATGCATATAAATGTAACTATCTTTGTATCATCAGTATGATATAACTACTTATTTTAGTTGGTATTATTCCTAATATATCTAATGATTATGTGTATAAGTATTGGTGAATATTTTTGTAGTTGTCAGATGTTATTATGCTAGATTATTATTATTATTATTTTAAGTGTTGACCCGTTGGATGACTACAAGTGATCGTGAATGACAGTTTGTTGAGAAAAATATATTATTCTTCACAAAAGTTTAGGGTGTGTTTGGTTTCCCTGAAAACCACTCCAAAAATCAATTTTCAGTTGAAAACAACTTTTTGATGTTTGGTTGTCTGTAAAAAAATTATCTCGGAAAATTTTTTTACGAATACGCTGAAAATTTGGATTTTCGTTTTCCGCTCCATAAGAGCGGAAAATGAAAAGCTACAATGAAACACGCGGGGTTCACTTGACTTTTTGCATGCGGTTCATGATGTGGGCTTCACCTTGTGAACCACCCAGCTCGTGGACCGCCTGAGAGAGAGAGAGAGCATGATGTGCTCTCTCTCTCTCTCCCTCTTTGATTATATATATATAATTTTATTTTATTTTATAATATTAATTATATATTATTATATATTATATTACATATTTATTGTATAATATATTTTAAATATATTTTTTTATAAATATAAATTATAATAATTAAATATATATTATGATAGTTGTTATATATTAATAATATATAATATATATAATAGGAGAAATATATATAATAATTTTTTATTTATCTTTTCTTTTTTTTTTCGTTCAACCATTGATGGAAAACTATTTTTCATTTCCTACAAACCAAACACTAAGGAGTGTAAAATTTGTTTTTCATCGAAATTTTTTTTCACAGTTTCACATGAAACCAAACAGCCCCTTAACCAATTTATCCCACATTTGTTTATTCCTATATTTAAAAGATGTTAATTATTTTTTACATCTATGTTTGAAATTTTTTTTATATTTTAGTAGGTGACCGCATATACGCCCGCATATCCACCCACGTATGCACTCGAATACTGCATATCCACTATGTGGTGGGTCTACCACCTGCAAAGTACATCACTTTTTAGAACATTGGTCAAGGCTGAGGAACAATTGACATGTTTGGTTTTACCAGCAAGTTAGTTAACCTTTTCAGCTTCTTATTCTTAGATCTTTGTTGTAATGGAGAATAAAACTCTGGACTTCTGACAATACTTAGCAGGATAACAATCCAAAACCATTTTTCCAGTATTAGGTTCTTCAAGACCAAATGAGTATAGTTTTTTAGAAGACTCATTTGTGAAACTGACCTATCCCACTATATAATCTTGTGAATTTCATACTTATTCTTGTGAAAGTCAGTCGGCCAAAACTGTTGCATCAGATGCTGGTTAAATATTTGAAATTGCCTTTTTTTAATTTGGAAATAGAATAAATTAACTTCCTCTTCTAGCTTTCTGTGATACACTTTTCATATAGCTCTTTGAAAGTTCCTTTGTTATGGTGCTTTACAAAATCCAACTGTTTAGCGTAAACGATGATTGCACTGAGAAGTGTTAATGGTATTAGTTCTTTTAGTGTATTATTAATTTATTATCGATCAAACCTTGCTATGTATCTGTATAAAAGTTGTATGAAGCCTTGCTATGTGAAAGACTATTTTGTCGAGAATTGTGCAGCTGCTAGAGGTTTATCTCAGTTATTGGCGGCATATATGCCTGATTTAATATTCTAGTATTTATTCTTCAAGTTGGTATTCACCTCTGAACTTTGTAGTTTTCTTTGATTCTTACACATAACTTCTCTTACAGAATCGATTGCTTGCAATGAACTATATAGATGAGGGCTCAGATGATAAGCTTTTTGAAGCTCACAGGTATGAGCTACAACCTTCTAGAGAAAATCTTGTTTACATTTTTTTTTTTTAAATGTTACAAGTGGGCTGAATTCTATGTTGGTCTTTTCAAGTTGGTGTTATTCATGTCACTTATGGTAAGGAAGTCGATTTGGAAGCTGGCACTTACTATTTTGATGTATAAGATGTGTTTGTTTCCGTATCCTTGGAAATCAATAGATATCTGGTTATATTCATCTAACATGGCAGTTAGATGTTTGCATTGTTTTTATTTAACCATAATAAATATTTGCATGGTCATAAACACCAAATTTAGTGAAAGAGAAGGCTTTATTAGAGAGAAGTCTTTTTCTTAGTTGAGAAATTGAATGGGAAATTTTGTCTGATTTAATTGATTGCCCTATTTGGGCTCCATGCCTACAATTTCCATCTTCCTTTTTCAATCAGAAATGCTGAACTAATGATATTATCACAGCCTTCTGATTTGTGTAATTAATGCCTATATTTCCTTTTGGAATACATGAATTCGCCACTTCCTAGTTGTGAAATGCTACATTAATAATTAGAGAGGGTAGGTTACTATTGATAGTTATATGGAGGCCAGTAGTATTCAGTTAAAATCAATGTTAGGGCATCTATATTGAAGATCCATAATGTTGTATGTGATGTGGAGTGTAAATATTTAGTAATTAAAGTTCAAAATTTTGAAGGTCTATCATGCATCAAGTGGTCTTGAAATG
The DNA here is from genome assembly GCF_001540865.1 of Ananas comosus. Taxonomy (NCBI): domain Eukaryota; kingdom Viridiplantae; phylum Streptophyta; class Magnoliopsida; order Poales; family Bromeliaceae; genus Ananas; species Ananas comosus. Next base: position 8,974,149 of record NC_033625.1, read on the forward strand.
AGCAAATCTAAGTTGAAATTGCTACTTAAACATAGTACTTTCGGCCGATGGAAATTCAGAACTATTATGTTCAATCTAGGCGTGTGATATTATTTTCCTAATTGACTCACGTTTCACTGTCAAACTAAGAAGTACCTTAACAGCTGTCAGAAGGTTCAATTTTGATAAAAACTTGATATGTAAGTAAAAGCGGTCCAATAACTGTGAAATTTAGTTTCTAGAAAAGTTTGAGAGTAAAGATCACATTCAACAGTATGGTCTTTGATATAGATGCCCTGTTATCAATTTTAGCTTAACAATATTTGCTCCATATACTATTGATAGTAACCTAGCCTTAATGGTTATGATGATTATATTATTTTGTAATCATAATAGTTTCCTTTTGTGAAGTGTCTGTTTGCAAAATATCATATAATATTGCATCACTTTCTGTGAATTGATAAGAGTTACTTGTAATTTTTATTTTAAACAGGGAATGGGGAAGACGTTTTATGAAGCTATATCCACGGTTTACTAGTTGGGATAATGAGAAAGATATGGATCGTCCACTTGTAGTTGGTTACATATCCCCAGATTATTTTACTCATTCTGTGTCCTACTTCATCGAGGCACCTTTATCACACCATGACTACTCGAATTACAAGGTTGTAGTGTACTCTGCAGTTGTGAAGGTAGAGGAAGTCCTTGCTTTACTTCTGTAATCCAGTTCTTACATGACATGGACAAATTGCTTTTCTTACCTTAGTCTGTTCATAAATCTGTCATGCAAGGAGAGATCTCCTAGAAGCTTGGCAATGTATCTTTTTATATACTTCAATGAAAATCAATGGTAAATTTGTCCTTGAATTTTGATGCCGATTTCAATTGTGTCCCTGCAGCATCCATTTTAACAATCTAGTTCCTGAGGCTTGTTCTGAGTATAATTCTGAAAATACAATCCGTGTCAGCATCAATTTCAATTTTAATGATGATACTTATGTTCAAGCCTATGTTGCCTTTTGTGTTTAGGCGCTAGGCTGATAGATGGACTTTGCACCTAACAGAAGATTGTTACAATTGAAGTTTTGGGGAAACAATAAATTCAGATCAAATTTCATGGGCAGAATTTTTAATTAACCCATTCTTAAAACTTCTGCATAGACTATACAGAGAAAGCATAATTCTTCATGCTGCATGATGAAATTATCCATCAGTATTTTACTCGTCAAAGATTTCATTGTTGTAATCGCATTTTCATTTGGCAAATTAATTTAGGCAGATGCCAAGACCCTTAAATTCAAGGACAGGGTGTTGAAGAAGGGTGGATTGTGGAGAGATATATATGGTGTCGATGAGAAGAAAGTAGCAAGTATGGTAAGAGAGGATAAAGTTGACATACTGGTAGAACTTACTGGTCATACTGCGAATAACAAGCTAGGGACTATGGCATGCCGACCGGCTCCTATTCAGGTACTATTAATATTTCCTGGTATAGTTGCTGATATTGCATGATATGTATTTCAGGGCTTTTCAGTGCTTTTTTTATCTGTGTATATGTGTATATCTGAAAAGGGCTCGAAGCAGAGGCATTTTGGTCCCTTTTGCCTGCTTTTATACTTGTAGCCAGAGTGCAAATCTTTTACTTCAGTGGCATTGTGCTTTTTGTGGTGCGGCTGCTGAACAGCTCTCTACACATGGAAGCAGAAAATTTCAGACACCAGGCTTTTGACAATCAAACAATCTGGAGATTTTGTTGTGGCAAGAAGCTAAAGTAAGCTTTTGGGTTTGAAAGGCAGAAGCCCCAATGTGCTTCTACTGTAGGTGAAATTGGAAATTTTTGTGGTGATTTTATAGGCTACTAGTGCTTCTTAGAAATATCTAGTCAAATAGCAATTCTGCAAAAAGCTCCAATCAGGCTAAACAGGCTTTATTGTCACCCTGCTTTTTCATCTTTCCTGTCTTTCTTAGTTCAATTTTCTACACTATGGTTAGTCCTTTTCAGATAAAACTTCATCATCAACTTTTGTTTTGTTGTTATACAATTTCTTGTTCTTTCCATGTCTTAAATAATATTTATCTTCTGCTTGCAGGTAACTTGGATCGGCTACCCTAATACAACGGGTTTGCCTACAATTGATTATCGAATTACAGACTCATTTGCTGATCCGCCTAATGCAAAGCAAAAGTATGTTGGACTTTTTGTAAAATTCACATTGGTCTGTTCCAATCAGTCATAATTACTGTATTTGTTTTTAGCATCTGATGGTAAAAGTTATCCACAGAAACATTGAAGAGTTGGTGCGCCTCCCTGAATGTTTCCTATGCTACACCCCTTCTCCCGAAGCTGGGCAAGTCTGTCCAACACCAGCTCTTTCGAATGGTTTCATTACTTTTGGGAGCTTTAATAATTTAGCAAAGGTAATGCATATAAATTATTTATTAGATGCTATTGTTACTTTGATGTCATATATATTCTTTGCAAAATTACTGAAGTACATATATAACCCTGTAAAATCTGAACTATCATATATGACCCCAACATTATATTTCTTTAACCCTGTAAAATCTGAACTATCATATATGTTCTCCAACAATTATTATTATTATTTTTCAATACATACCCTTGTTCAGTTTTGCTTGCAGGAAAGGGCCTCTTAAGCACTTTTTAAATTCCAAAATTAACCCCCATGTGTTAGATAAATCCTCTACTTATATAATTTTTTTTTTTTAAACACTTTTGAGGTTTGTGTATAAAAAATTGGGATTTATAATAAGTATATTTGTAAATCAATGGGCGTTCATGGATATATTTTGTAATACCTTGTATTTTTATTTATTTTTAATCCATCAATTGCTTTTGACAGATTACACCCAAAGTTTTGCAAGTTTGGGCAAGAATACTATGTGCAGTTCCAAACTCCCGACTCGTGGTGAAGTGTAAACCCTTCTGTTGTGATAGTGTGAGACAGAGGTTTCTCACAATATTAGAGCAATTGGGGCTTGAACCCTTGCGTGTTGATTTGTTGCCTTTGATTCTTCTCAACCATGACCATATGCAGGCTTATTCTCTGATGGATATCAGGTCAGAAATTTCATTTGAGTCAATTTTCTGATTCTCCTAAACTGACTCTGTTGTTTTTGATAAAATGTTCTCATGTGCTATATCATTAGTCATATAGCAAAATGTACAGATAGTCCTTGACCTACCGAGGTCTGTTTAGGCCTGATATAAAAGGTTTCATTGGAAGGTTTCAGATAGTAGGTTACCTATCCTGTAACAAATAAATAACCAGGTTACTTCATGGTGATCCCTATCTTCTTGGTGAAGTTTCAGCCCTGGGTTCCAACTTGAGTCTGTGAACATGTTGGGAAACCTAACTAAGGGTTTAATAAGATCCTTCAACCTGGGTGTCCCTTCAGAGACATTCGATCAACAATGTCTTATTAGACTATTGCCCTAGTTTAGTTTGGTCAGGAGCGCTATGAGAAGATGTTCCAGCTTTAACGCCAATTGAAGCAGGTGGCTATGCTGCTCATTTCACACAAAACCTGTTGTGCAGACAAGGGAATCTTCAATGCCTGAGGTGGATCGACACCAGATATGGCAACTTTGTCACTGAACTTCTCAATTAAACACTTATGTCCCAAAAGAGAATCTAACGGCAGTTGATTCTTTTGTATGAAACTACCTTTCTAACCCTGATTCACGAACAGCTAAAACAAGGAAGTCATTTTTTAGGAGAAAGGGTAAATTGTCATTTTTTAGGGAATTCTTTTGATGATCAGGGAAGGAATCACAATATATGAGAAAGTTTACGGACAAAAGTTGAGGAAATTCTTTTGATGATCAGGGAAGGAATCATGATATTTGAGAAAGTGTCAGAGACTAAAATTCAACAGTTTGGGATAAGTTGCGAAACAGGATAGTACAGTTACTATCCATACATTCTACCCTGGTTCTATATTTTGACCTAGTTCGTTTGTTTTTCTCGTCACGAGTCCAGCTAGGGTGCTTCCGGAAGTAGCTACTTCCAACTTTTGGGCTTTTGGATTTGTAATAAAACCACCACTAAATATTAGACCCTAGTGATCCAAGGGCCCAAAAGTCGGAAGTAGCATACTTCCAGAATCATTCCAGCTCAATACTTCTCGTCAATACATAGTTTTACTATATTCAGAAACAATCATGCACATTTTTCTCTTCTATATGAGTAATTTCTGATGTTTGTTTCTGCGTAGCCTGGATACATTTCCATACGCTGGAACAACGACAACGTGCGAATCTTTATTTATGGGAGTCCCTTGTGTTACAATGGCTGGTTCAGTACACGCCCATAATGTTGGCGTGAGTCTTCTCACTAAAGTTGGTATGTAACTTTGTGCCCCGATGCCTCAGATTTCATTCTTGACTTATGGATCTCTTACCGCATGTCTCACTTTACAGTACCATTTTATGCTCAGCTTGTTTTAAGTATTAGTCCAGTGGAATAGTTGTTTTCAAATTCCTAGTAGCTCTTTTGTTCAGAATTCTCCAATAGTTTCCTGCCTACTCAAGCTTGAAACTCTAGACTTTGGCTGTCAAATGCCAAGAAGCTCTTCTATAAGCTGGGTTCACTTTCGCCTAGTTTGGGAATGTATTTGTGAAGTATAATTTCTTTGATGCTTTAGAGCCTCCAGGAAACTCGGTGCTCTGGAGCTCTGCTTTTTCAATGCTATGACATGGTAGTAGGAACCTTCACCGGGATGGTTCTTGAAATGGAGGTTCTCATCGCCATTCCATAGTATTGGAGGAATGGAGGCCCAAAGTTTGTCCGAGTTTAATTTGTCTTAGTTTTTTTGGAGGCTTTAAAGTGGCTGCATTTGACAAACACACAGACTTAGTCGTTGTAAATCTCTGGACCCTACTTGGCAATTCTCTGGGTACCTTGTGGTAAATTATTCTAAACATTACTTCTAAACCCTAACCATAGCTGCAGGTGTGCTAAATTTCTTGCTTATCATTTGCAGGACTTGGACGTTTGATTGCCAAAACTGAAGATGAATACGTCCGATTAGCATTGCAGCTAGCATCCAACGTCTCTGCCCTACAAGACCTGAGATTGACCCTCCGTGATCTCATGCTGAGATCACCCGTATGCGATGGAACAAAGTTCGTCCGCGGATTAGAGTCCACATACAGGAACATGTGGCACAGATACTGTCGTGGTGACGCCCCTGCTCTCAAAAGAATGGAATTATTTCAGGAAAAAACCGAATTAAATATTTCCGTAGTAGAAAATCACCCCACAACAATGAAAGCTAACGGCACAAATATTTCCAGCTACGAGGAAAATGGACACTAATTTAGAGTCAAAGTGGCTCATAATATCTCATACTGTAGAAAAGAAATGCGGCAAGAAGCTTCAGGATTACTACGAATTGATTGCCCGTAGCTGATGATATTTGATCTGTTCTAATCTACGTCAATGAGTTTAATTCATATGCCAAAGATTGGTGTTTATTCTAGCAATGATATTCATGGGGAGTCTTAGATTCATGGTGGTGGTGCTTTAATATTTTTTTATTTTGGACTAGGTGGAGAGAAACCCTCTTGTTTGTGGGTATTGGTAAGGTTTAGAGGATAATTATACTTATAGCTATATGTATTTAACTGTGCCATCTCCGATTCGAGAAAGGGGACATGTACCGGGTTTGTAAAGTTAGAAAAATAGATGGAAAAATCTCTAGTCTGAGCCATTTCTACCTGTTCGAATTGGATAATCTTGTCTATTTACTGTTACCTAACTGTCTTATTATCATTTTGCATGCTTACAAGTATACAAGTGGAAATTGATCATTTTGCCATAATAGTTCGCATTTGAGGGTCTGCTTGTTTCGCTGCAACTGGTGAGGGTTGAAATGATTTTCGGTCCCAAGTACTCACTTTCTGCTGTTTGTTTGTCGGAACTCTTTAACATTTTCAGTATGTTATAATTGACATTACTCTTGTGTTAATTCCGGGAGTTACGGGGAGTAGGAAAAAAAAATGAAAAATTAGTTGTAATTTTTTTTTTTTTTTTTTCTCACTCTGTTGTGTACTAATAGGAGAATTTTTGTTGAAATAAATACAGAAAGTGGGAGAATTTAAATTTTGAAGTTATTGGTTTTTTTTTAAACAAAAGAGTGGTATAAAAATAAATTTCATTTGAACATTTTAGTTCAACTGTAAGTTATTTTTAACTAAAACTACAGATTAGAAAAGGGTCCCCGGTAACTGAAATTTCTTATTCCGAGCCTCTTGCACATCAATGAATCATAAATGCTATTTGCTCTTTCGTCTAATCTTTTGTTCTCAATTGAACCAATGATATTCAAAGTAAAGGTTGCAATTAAGTGGGCGGGTGATAGAGGCCTAATTATAATTTTAGAGGAGTTGGGGACAAAGGTGAAAAATTTTTAATTATTAAAAAATATTAGAAACTAAAATAAACACTTCTAAAACCATTCTCCTCGGGCTACATTACACGGTTGGGCCACAGATAAGGTCACTATGGATGTTACAGATTGCAAATCATATGTAATTTAAGATGATAGAATATTGAAAAGTACGACAACTAATTTATAGGTATTTTTTAACCCAAAATTTAAAAACAAAAGTTGTAAAGATTTGCTTATACTTCGGTACTTTTCCAATCAAGACGTTTAACCTTCTAAATTGTATTAAACAGCTGAAGAGACTTCTTTTTTTTTTCAAATGAAATAAAATACTAATTAAATAATTATTTTGAGTGATTGCTTGGCGCATAATGTTATATAACTTTTAAAAAACTTTTTTTTCTCTCCTCTAGTTATAATAATTAAGCATCAAAATTGAAGAATCAAGAGTATTTATCTTCAATTTTTATTTTTTATGTATTAGAATAAAAAAATAGATTCTTTTTGTTTGAAAGTTTTGCAAGATTATATGCAATAACTCATAAATTCTATTGCATTGTTTTTCCTTGTTATTTGTCATACTAATTTTTTAAAGACACTATGGAATTACTATTTACAAATCAATTTATACATTATACTTTAATGCTCTGTTTGGTACCATGAAAACTTTAGAATAGAGCAATTTGTTCTTCAAAATTCGCCAAACAATGTACAAAATTGAAAGAATAAATAATTCCGATCCAACCGGGTAATTCTAGCTTATTCTAGAATTATCCGTTAAAAATAATTTTGATGAGCCCTTGGAATTGGAGGATCCTGCAATTTATTCCAAGGGCAGAAGGAGGAAAGTGGCCTCATTCCACACGCGTGCCTGCCCTGCGATTTATTGCCTTCCGAAAAGCTGTGCAGCTCCCTCTCCCTCCCCTTTACTATCTCTTCCAACCTAATCCTAACCTCACTTAATAGTTGTAGTTCCTTCTTATCGACCTTCTCCCATCTTTACTAAATCCCTATCTCTCTTGGTAGGGTTTGGTGCTCTCTTATCCCTCTTTACTCCACCTCTCTGCTTCGTCTTCGTGCTTTCCCTAGGGAGTATCTTCATTATCTTCCCTCATTACTCTGTATCTTATCTACTGCGGTAGCTGCGGCTTCATCTTTGGCGCAAAACCCCCATTAATTGAGGAGGTGTGCAAATTGAAGGTATTGTCGTGTCTCCTTCTCACCAAGTCTTGCGGAAGTGCGGTTCCTGGTGCAAATCTTTCATTAATCAAGGTGATCTCGCTCGGTGGGAGAGCAATATTATTTCTTCATTTTGCCTCTCTATTTCAATTATTTTGGCACTTCGACTTGTCTACTCACATCCATTTAATTCGGTTACCTCCTCTTACTAGTACCGGTAAGACACTTTCTTTTCCTTTTAAATAAGATTATGGTCCATAGCAGGGGAAAAGTCATATTTGAAACAAATTGCTGGTTGTATGCGTAGCCCCACTTCGCAAATAACTATTTCCCTTTTTTATCTTGCGGAGGTGAGGTTATCTTATATAACAGTAGCACTTCAAGATTGGTGCTTTGTGGATTGTGATTTTTAAGCTACGTTGTATGTTGCAATTGGTTGGATGTGTTACTGGCTTGGATGGCATGGAATATGTTCTATGCAGCCGCCATAGTGACATATGACAACCCTTTCATACTAAGTCATGTTCCTTCTTTATAAAATTTTTTCCCTAGCTGTTGGGCCTACAAAAAATTTAATTGGAAAATTATTGTAAGTCTATATAACCTAATGCTTCTTTTTATCTCTTCGAAATATTTCGAACTATATATGCTCATCTATATATCATCTATGTCGTAATATAATCAAAATGCCATTCATGTCATGTTATTAGTTTTTTTTTTTTTTGTAAGGCCATTGTTATGTTTGTTGAAGGCTTTATATAATGCCTTGCTTTTTTTTGATTTTGTTTTCCTGTAATGACAGTCATACTGTAATGACAGTCATAAGAATAGTGCATATTAAACATTGTTGCATGCTCTAGTACTGATTTTGATTTACTATTGATAATGCCATAACTTATTATGTAATCCAAGTGCCATTCAATTCTAGCATACATCATCGACACAAACATCACAAACAGAGGTTGAATCCTTTATTAGAAGTACAATCAGGACACGTACAGAAACTTGTAACCAGTGATAGTCGTAGGAAAGTTGTGATAAAACAACTCCCTAGCTAAGTCTTTCCCTTGTTGCTTTACAATTCCTTATTTAGTTGATTTCTGTCTCAGTTATAAACGTTTTTCTAAAACGAAGTTGGTTGGGGTCTAAAACTGCTGGGTACTTTTGTAATATAGGGCCATAATATTGCGATGATGCATGGGAATGAAGATAACTTTCTATAGTTTGGGTGGTATGTTTACTTACATGCAGCCACCATAGAATCAACGTGAACTTCTTCCTCTGAGCCATGTAATTATACTTAAACCAGTACTACCTACAAACTTATGTACTGGTTTTCATCTTTATTTAAAATTTCTTCTACTTCAGATGACTCCTCAAAATAAGTCCACACAGGGTGTTGTGAAAACGTATTCTAACACCATTGATGTCATCTCAGCTGACTCCCAAAGCATTGCATGTTTTGGACAAGAATCCTCGAAAATTAGAGTATGCTCTGGAAATTGGACGGAGGTTATGGATTTAGCGATATTGAACTTGATAATCGAAGAACATGTTCTGGATAATTTCATTAATGGTAGTTTCACCACACTCGCCTGGAGTAGAGTAGTTCATGATTTTAATCAACGAACAAAACTCAACTTTATCAAAAGCTATTCACAAAATCGATTGAAAGTTTTGAAGCACTAATTTGTCATGTATCAAACATTAGCAAACAAGAGGGGGTAGGGGTGGGACTACGATCACAACATTCCGATCGCTGGCGATCCCAGTGACTCCGGACACTGTGATGTCTGTAAGTTACTATATATCTTTATTTTAATTTTCTTGTAATATAAGAACAATTATTTAACTTGCTTATTATATCTATATTGCGTAGGAAAATTCAGGTTATGCACGATATAGGGATAAACCCTTTCCTGCATATCATGACAAAGAGTTGTTATCTAGAAAAACTACTGCAATGGATAGGTATGGATTTACAACGGGGATGCACGCAACACCTCCTCGTCCTCCTCGGGCACAACTGCTCTCTTAGAACAAATTCAAAAATCAATGATGAGTCCCTCTGGTCAACTTTCTAGAGCTAGAATAGAAATTATGCCAATGTCGCCACGGAATGAAGCTATCAACGACACCACTTCATGCTCTCCTACTCCTACTCCTATCAAGAGGGAAAATTCATATGTTAGTAGTGCCTCTAGTCACACATTCTGGCAAGAGACGCCGCTCCTCCCTACCTTCAGCAAGACAACACCAACCTCAAGTTGCAGAGGAAAACTTGATGTCACCCCTGATTGTATCCAATAGCTTGTAGAACTTGGAAAGAAAAGATTGAACATAGCCGAGTGTATGCTGCAATGTGAGCTTGATGCCGGTCCAAAGATGCACTCTATAGAAGATTGTATGGCAAGATTAAATAATGTCCCTTGATTGACTCTTGAAGCAATCCTCTTTGCATGAGAAGCGCTCAAAGATGAGCACAATAGGACCATCTTCATGTCACTAAGTGGCGGCATCCTCTATATGTGGATTGAGCGTCAATTAAGCATGCAACATCCGCCACTGGACAAAAGCTTGATGCATCTTCCTTCTCTCCTATCTAGATAATCCTTTCTCACCTTAACCTTTTTGTTTTTATGGTCTTGCTTACAAACTATACTTTTTTGGGTTTTGACCGACGATTAGCAAGGCCAAACGCTTGTTGTGTGTATGTTGTTTTTCTTTTCTATCTATTGGAACTTCACACCGTTTACCCTACTGCTAGTATGTATGTTCTATTTATGTAGAACTTTTGGCTATTGTTCTACAACTTTTAAACTTGGTGCATGACGGTTTTAATGTGGTATTTATGCAATATTGCTTGTTTGTATGTAACAAATGTGGCCTTTATGCAATCCTTGCAACTATGTATTATTGTTTTAGTGTGATATTACACTAATTGCTAGTTTTTCCAGTCTCAACATTGTTTTTCTAAGTTTTGAAAATTAGCATACTTAGATGGTTTGATGATCTGTTGCTTTGCGTGCCTCCTTACATGCTGAATTTTTAATCTTCCTTATTTGTATTTGTTGGCATTTGGTTTATACTGCTAATTTTTTTAAAGCGATGATGAATGTTAGGTGTGAATGATAGGAAGGCAGGGATTATTTAAAAGCTTTGCACCACCATTTTAACCTCAATATTTCAGACCTGAGCCCAGCATTAAGTTGATTTTCTTTTGGTTTGCCTTTTTCTTTCCGGTTGATTTTTTATGGCAATGATGCATGGTACAACTGAATAGTATGGAGGTTAGGTTTCGGGATCACCTTACAGCCACCATTTTCTTCAATTAACAGACTTTTGGTCTACAATTCTACAATATTTATACTTTGTGCATGAGGATTTCAAGTTGGTATTTATGCAATATTGCTTATTTTTACGTAGCCAATGTGGCTTTTATGCACATATTGCAACTATATATTTCTCATTTTAATATGGTATTATACCACTATATTGTTGGTTTTTTTGCAATCTCGGTATAGTTTTTCTAATTTTCGAAAATCAGCACAGTTGGTTGGTTTGATGTTCTCTATTACTTTTTGCGCCCCATTACAAGCGGATTTTTTAAGCTTCCTTTATCTGCATTAGTTGGCACTTGGTTCACATTGTTAGTTTTTTTATGGCGATGATGCATGTTAGATGTGAATAGTAAGGAGGCGGGGATTATTTAAAAAGCTTTGCAGCCACCATTCTAACATCAACATTTCAGACCTGATCCAGCATTATGCTAATTTTCTTTTTGTTTGCACCTTTTCCTCAACTTTTGGTTCTTAGAAGCTTTGCCGCAAGTTTAGTAATGTCATTTGCATTGTGCTTCTGTTCTACAGTAAACAGATGTATTTTCATGCTACTTGCTTTGGTTGACGTCATATTTTGCTGGTTTATTAGTTGTGTAGTCATCCATGTATCTTCATGTTACTTTTCTAGGCTAATATCCTACAAATGCCTCTCAATTCATGTTGTCTTCTACTTCAAACGAAATATGATATGGTTGTGCTGTATGTGGCAATGATGCATGTTAAAATGAAATTGCTGGTTTCTAACATACTTAAGCCAATCCATTGCTGGTTTCTTGCTGGTTTGGTTCTGATGATACTGGCAATGATGCTTGAATAGTAGCGAGGCAAGGTTTTAAGAATACCTTGCAGCCACCATTCATAGCATTGATAATTTAGTGTACTTTTGTGATGATGAAAATAGTATTTTATTTGTGGCGATAATTCATAAAAGGGTCATAGAGTTAAATGGAGGATGGTATGGATTATGACGATAATACATAAAAGGGTCATAGAGTTAAATGATAGGGCGGTATGGATTATTTATCCGCTGCAGCCATTACATGTTCCTTAATCTTTTTCTACCTTAGCCAATATTGCATCATAATCTATACATAATAATGTATTTTGCTATAGTGAGTTAATCTTGTTCTCTTCACATGTTGTAATGATAGTAACTTTAATCAATCATGCATTTTTTTCATCAACAACTGTTACTGAACTTATGACTTTCCTAGATAAGGAAGATGATTATTGGGATGAAGTACTTTCTATTATGATCAATGAATGTGTGAGTCGATTTCACAATTCTTTGTACAAATGACCTTGTCGTACAAGACCATTCACCGGTCATCAAGTAATTATGGATATTTTACGGAGATATCCAAATAGAGGATACCAAGATTTTGAATGTCCAACACCACTTTTCTAAGACTTTGAGATGAATTCATTGAGAAAGGTTTGATACAGGGTAGTCGACATTTGACTACTAACAAACAGCTTGGAATTTTTCTATTTGCTGTAGGCCATGGGGTAACAAATAGAGTATTAGCTCAGACATTTCAGCACTCGGGAGAGACAATAAGTAGATATTTTACTAGTGTTGTGACGCCTCAACTTTTCAGGGGGTCACCCATCCTAGGACTACTCCCGTCCTAGCATGTTTAACTCTCTTAACCTCTTGGGTCTAGCTACCACCTAAAATGCTTAAACCAGGTTAAGAGGCTTAGTCCTATTATTTCTCATATATAGGACTATATGGGGTCTCACATTCTTCCCCCCTTTAAGTCCTGATGTTCTCGTTAGGCTCAGACTCACAAGTACCAGACGATGTGAGACTCGTCTCGGTAACCTAAACCGGCCTTGTGGTGAGCTGCGCTCCACCCACAACAGTCAACAACATGAGATCCTGTAAGGTATTGAATCCTCGTCGTGTTAATCCACTTTTGGTGAAAATGACCAAAGCGTGGCGAGAGGGATGATTGAGCATAGTCCATATGCTATTTCAACAGTGTTGGAAAGGTCAAAATTGGGTTCCGAATGCGATTAGTTTGTTTTAGCATTGCTCGGCGCGAAATAGAGCTAAGCACTGCCAGAATTGCAGTCTGGGCACTGCGTACCAGTACTGAAGGAGAGGTACCGGTACCAGGCCAGCAAACCGAGAGGCTTGCTCTCGGGTTTGGTCATTGCGGGGCTGCGTACCGGTACGGCACCAGGGCAGTACCGGTACTCCGCAGCAGATCGAGGATAGCTGCTCTCGGGTTTGGCCTCTGCAGTGCGGCATACCCGTGACACGAACCCGCGTACCGGTACCCAGTGCTGCGAACAACAGACCTTGATCTGCTGCAAATAAAAAATATTGGAGGGCTTAAATGCAATTGTGACGGCTTATATAAACCCCACACCTCCTCCTCTCTCATTCACAGCCAAAGAACCTCTCTCTACTCCATTTTTCTTCCTCTCTCTCTCTAGGAGCTCTTCCCCAAGGTGGATTGGAGGAGATTGGAGAGGATTTGAAGGTGGATTAGAGGCTTTGGAGGATTTAGAGCTCACCAATAAGGAGGAGCTCGGAGAGCTTTTGGGTTAAGGTAAGGTTTCTTGCAAGATCTATGTTAGGGTTTGATTTTATACCCTAGAACACTTGGTTTTGAGTCTCTTGCAAGAATAGAAACCTTTATAATCCTAGAAATCTCATGATAAACCTATGGTGGTAAACCCTAGGGTTGAAATTGGAGTTTTCATAGATATGAGGTTTATGGTTAAATTGACTCTTTGTAAACCTAATTGAAGGTAAAACCGACGTTGTGGGCAACTCAAACGGGAGTTCCTACGGGTGCGTAGCACGGTATTGAGGAAAAGGACCGTTTTTGCTTTGTTTCCGCCGGAGAGGGCCGAAGCAACATCTAAAAATTTCGAGCTTCGTATTCTCGCACCTCGGTATTATTTAGAGATGGGGGGTGCTATCCGAAACAGTTGAACTTCTTTCTATGTCCAAGTTACATTGTTGACTATCCACATCTCATGTTAATTATGCATTGTAAGATGTTGATAGTTGCATTTCCATTCCTTATATGCTTCCATAGTTGATATTGCATTGTGAGTTGAACACATGATATAATGGATGTGTAAGGATTGGGACTTGACATTGAAATCCTATAGTGCTGAAACAAATGGAGAACTTGATACATGTAATGACATAATGAGTGGCATGTAAACTATATATAATGACATAGACGAGTGGCATGCGAATTTAGTGTAGTAGAAACACTTATTACATGATGAACATAGGGTTAGATGATTTTCTCGAATTGTGAATATGTTGCATGTGAACTTAGGCCCCGTTTGGTTGGCGGTATAAGCGGGGATAACGAACCCTAAACCCTAAACCCATAACGAAAGTTATCCCTACTATTTCGCCAAACAAAATAATTTTTGGTCGGGATATTTTATCCCGATCAAACCTTGCAAACCTTGCTATTCCCGGCTATCCCGGAATAGCTTGGGATTTCTTATTCCACCATTTTGATGGAATAGTACTATTCCAATGTTTAATTTCAAACTTTATTAAAATTATAAATTAAATTAAAACTAAATTATATAAATATAATATGTTATATGTTATAATATATTATTTTTATTATAAAATTATTAATTATACTCTATTAATATATATTATTTATATTTAAATATTAAATATTATAATAAATTTTATAATAAATTATATTTAAATATTATAAAATATTATTTTTATTAAATTTAAGTTTAAGTAGAATTTTAAATAATTATAAAATTATTAATATAAAAAACTTAATAAATTATTAAAAATTTATTATTATCAAATTATATAATAATTATTTTTAATAATTGTTCCCCCGCTATTCTTATTTTCAAAAGTTAAATCTTTAAATTGTTAAATTTGATATTTTAAAAATTTTAAAATTTTAAAATTTGATATTTTTAAAAATTTTAAAATTTAAAATTTGATATTTTATAATTTTCCCGAAATTTAAATATTGATCTTATAATTTTAAAATTTAAAATTTAAAATTTGAGATTTTAAATTTTAAAATTTTAATTTCAAATTTTAAAATTTAAAAGTTAAAATTTTAAATTTAAAAATATATATAATTTAAAATTTTAAATTTAAATATAATAAAAAGGGTAGTATCATTATTTTTTATTTATAACTATCCACTTTAATTCTTATTCCATCTTACCTAACCAAACGCTATTTTTCTTATTCCCAGGAATAACCTAATTTTCATCCAAACGCAAAATTGATATAATCCGCGCTTATACCTCAATTTATACCTATCCTTGGAATAGCCACTTTTTGCTTATTTCCGAGCTAAACAATACCTTAGTGTAGTTGTGACACTTAAACATGAACATTGGGATAGATGGTTTCCCGAGTACTTGTTAGCCCTAGTTGGTAGGGTATCCTCAGTAGGAGAGGATTGGATCATACTCACATAGTCTGTTTTCGCTTGGCGTGGTCGCTCCACCCAAGTAGTGAGCTCCGGAGTCATCACACGATGGGTTAATGTACTTACCTAGCAGACGGTCTCGGGTTTGCGAGCGGGAGGGTCTCCTTATCTATGGGATTGCACTGTGAGTTGGGGCAAACCTTCGGGTTAGCCAAGTTGATTGGGTGATGAACATATGAATGACATACTTTATTGAGCATAGTAGCATGATAGTTGATTTCATTACTATGTGGATTTTTATTCATTTACTATTGATTGAGGCACAGTAGCATGATAGTAGAATTCATACTATATTAGCAGTTTATTTCCATATATCTATCTACTTATGCCTGCTTAGACTTAGTGGGTAGATCGGCGGAGTTGGTGGTCGAACCCACTGGGAACTATTATTAGTTCTCATCCTACTTTGTTGCAGGGCCGAGCTCGAGCACATCGGGCGAGGAACGTGGTAAGGGCATAGCGCCCTAGTAGTTAGCAGCTTTCCTTTTTGCATTAAAGTACCCTATGTACTTGAGAGATGATGATGTATATTTGGTGAGGTTACTTTTGGAGAGTTGTATATGTCATGAGATGAACATATATGCGTTTTGGAGATGGAAATGTAAACCAATGATGTTAATGTTGAATGATGAATGTACTAGATAGCTTTCTCTTTTTTGCTCTTGCTTGTTTATACTCGCAATGATTCATGTATGTTGTTTAAGTTACCTGGGCAACTTGATGTACATGTTTGTTGTTGTTGAGCCTTGGACGGACAGGGGAGGTGCTGTTCGTTCGGCGTCTGTTCGGCGTACCCCAACCGACCAAATTGGCGGTTGCGGGGCGTGGCAGATCCTCTCTCTCTCCGTTGTATAATTCTAGCTCAGTCGAGACTCATCTCACACTTTCGGTTGTTAATTGGCTATGATACCAACTATGACGCCTTAATTTTTCAGGGGGTCACCCATCTTAGGACTACTCCAGTCCTAACACGCTTAACTCTCTTAATCTTTTGGGCCTAGCCATCACCCAAAATGCTTTAGCCGGGTTAAGAGTTTTAGCTCTATTATATCTTATATATAGGACTATCTGGGGTCTCGCAAGTGTGTTGCAAGGTTATAATGGAACATAGGCATAAGTACATCCAAATGCCTACTAGTAATATTGGAATGCCTCAAAAAATTAGGGACAACCCAATATTTCACCCCATTAAGGTGATGTTAATATAGTAAACTATGATGGTTATTTACTATTTTATTACTTTATATAATAATTTATATTTTTTAAGAAATTACACAATGCAATTGAGCTATTGACGGAACGCATATACTAGTAGTTGTAAGAAAGAGTAAGCAACCGCGATATCGGTATCGCAAAGGCTTTACATCGCAGAATATGATGGCTGTGTGCTCATTTGACCACTAATTATTATTTATTTGTACTAGGTGGGAGGGTTCTGCAGCAGATATGAGGGTGCTGCGTTGGTGCTGTGAAAGTAGAGGGTTCACGATTCCTGAAGGTTAGTCATGGATTTTATTTTGTCCAATTTTTTGAGTTATACATACTTATTAATTTGTTAATTTATCATTACTTTTGGTTATTCTATTTGGTTGATTCATGCTATGTAAACACTAATCGATTCTTTGTGCCTTACAGAGGGAAAGCGATACCACCTGAGCCAATTTGATGGAAATGCACGGGTGCGTAGCCATCGAGGATTACCAAAAAATGTATACAATCATAGGCATACACAATTGAGAAATGTCGTAGGAAAGGCCTTCGGCATTTTGAAGAGGCGTTTCAAGGTTTTTCGGCAAGCGACTTCTTTTCCTTACAAAGTGCAGTGTCGCATCACCCTAGCATGCTGTGTGATTTATAACTTTATCAAGAGGCATCAAGAAAATGACATGTACTTCAATATGCTGTTGGAACCATTTTCTCTAGATGATCAAGATGAGGATCCAATGCCTTTGGTTGGGGTAGATGATTCACGATGCGTTGATGCGCTTCTCACTATGATAATGAATTAGTTATGAAATAATAGTGAGTAGTATGTACTATTTGCTGATCCTGTTTTATTATTGGGTTAATTGCATACAGGTCCCCACAAACATAGTGAATTGCAAATATATCCCTGTTAAGTTTAACTTTTATAAGTTATCCCTGCAAAAGTCCTAATATGTTTAGATATTTCTTTCTGGTTTGTTACCGTTAGAGAACCGTTAGAAAACTATTTATATTTTCAATTTTGCCATCACAAATATGTCCCTCCAAAAGTTATAACAGTATAATATAAGAGGGGTAAAATTGTCAAAAATTAACCCAGGTAAAGTATTTAACCTATGGTTAACTAAACTTTTCTAACGGATTTTAACGGCAGGGATATATATGAAAATATTAGAACTTTTGTAGGGATAACTTATGAAAGTTGAACTTTACAGAGATATATTTACAATTCATTATATTTGTAGGGACCTGTATGCAATTGACCCTTTATTATTAATGTATTAGACTGTGAAAAGGGTTAATTTCATACAGGTCCCCGCAAACATGGTGAATAGCAGATATATCCCTGCAAAGTTCAACTTTTATAAATTATCCTTACAAGAGTCCTAATGTATGCAGATATGTCCCTCTAGTTAGGATTCATTAGAGAACTGTTAATTTTTTAACAGTAGAGTTGTGAATGACAATTTTGCCCTTGCCCTTTTCCTCTTCCTCTTCCTCTTCCTTTTCAGGCTGTGGGAGCGGATGGCGGCGGCGGCTACGGCGAACTTGTGGAACTTGTCGGGGTTGCGGCCAATGAAGACTAGAAAGAGGCGGAAGGCCAAGGCGCGGCCGATGTCGTCAGAGGCGCGCGTGACGACGGCCCACGCGGGCACCACGACGGGGATGACGATCGGATCATCGACGACGACGACGAAGAAGAAGAAGGAGGAGGAGAAAAGGAGAAGAAAAATGAGGATACAAAGAAGAAGAGGAAGAAGAAGAAACATGAGAGGAAGAGGAAGAGGAAGAGGAAGAGGAAGAGGAAGAAGAAGTAGAGGAAGAAGAAGAGGAAGGGGAAGACGAAGAAGGGTAAAAATGTCATTTTACCTTATTAACTGACCATGATTAAGTATTTTAATTGTGATTAACTAGATTTCTCTAACAGATATTAATGGCAGGAACATAGCTGAATACATTAGGACTTTTACAGGGGTAACTTATAAAAGTTGAATTTTGCATGGATATATCTGCTATTCATCATGTTTGCAGGGTCCTGTATGAAATTAACCTTTGTGCAAATTACATGTTCTACTTGGACAACCGCAAAATTATTATGTATAACTTGTATGCCTAATAATATGGTATATTGATGTTGTTGTTGGTTTTTTAAATCATTTATTTTTTCTTCTGTTGTGTTGTTTTTAAACCTTATTTTTTTGAAATGAGTTTGACTCTGATTTTGGGTTTACTTCATAATTGTTTGATTGGAAATTTGGTTTTTGCTATATGTTGTTGTACTCAATTTGTTTTGTTGGTATAATAGTGCAATTATTTATCCTCTAATTTTTGTGTTTTGAAAAATAAAAATTGGGGTAACTAAATTTTGCATAGAGTTTTCTTTTTCTCTATACTGATCTTTGTTCTATTTTTTTCTAAACCAATCTAAAAATTGTTACGGCATAGAAAGTATAAATGATTATTAAAGTAATTATGTAATTAATGTAGTTTATGTATATAAATGTGTAAGGACTGAAATTTTGACAGTGCAACTAAACTCTCTGTTGATGATGTTTATGTGTGTAATTTAATTATATAAGTACTCGTCAAGTTTCAGGACAAAATGAGCTAAAACGGAGGAGTTACGCGATTATTAGTTTTCACTTAAGTNTATTGGATTAAATATTATAACCCAGTGGGGAGCACTCAATCCTAAGGGATTGATATCATCATAATCCTACAATTTCTCATCTAAGGGTTAAAAACTTGATAGCAAAAATGACCTTTTGCTATTAATAGTATTCCAGCCTAGCTCTAAATATTAGATATATAATAGACATTCACAAAGGCAAGATTGATATTTTTAAAAATATCATTCTATCTTTTCAACTATTTACATATATTTATATCAATACATGAATTGGAAACCAAAAGCAGCCCTCTTTACCAAACAAAAAATAGGCTATTTCATTGCAAACCAAACATATCTTTTTTTTTATTCTTTTCTATCCAAGAATACATTTTTAATTTCAGAATTAAAATATTTATTCTCCTTACTACAATTCCATCACCAAACAGGGTCTAAGTATTTTTTTTATCGTATATTAATTTTTTTCCTCAAAAATATTCCTAAACTATCCTTTTTTATATTACTATCAGTACATCTACTATTTTAGATAGAAGTTAAAAATTTTATTAAAAGATTATAATTAGATAGCACGATAAAAGGGACCAAAACAATCTCATAACGAATAACTCATTTGATTGAAACCATCTAATAAATTTACGGTAAAAATATAAAAAACTTATCTAATTTATGGACCATTTTAAATTAGCTATTCAACCTATCAAAATTTTGATTTTACAACCAAATCTTTCAATTTGCTTGATTTCAGTCAATTAATGATATTTTGATTTCAATATTTAAGCTAATTACTTACTTTAATAATAGTTGCGAGAATTATATGAAATATACTAATTAAATTTGTAAAGATAAATGATGCATTTCAAATTTTAAAGCCAAAGTATTTTCGACTGACTTAAACTAAATAAATTAATAGGTTGGATAGTAAAATTAAAATTTTGAAAGATTGTGTGACCAATCTAAATGATCTATAGTTTTACATAAATTCTGTATATTTTTATATAAATTTTTTAAAAATCTAACAATAAAAGTTCAGACTAATTATTGTAATAGTACTGAAGTTCACGGTGGTCATACATTTTCCAAATAAAATATAAAAGGATAATTGCTTATATATTCCTAAAAAATTTCAGACTTTCTTATTTACCTCACTTAGAAGGCCAATATAAAAAATATCATTTTAATATTTTATGTCCTCTCAAATATACCCCTAGAATTTAAAGTGTTAGGAATAGCCACAATCTCTATAAAATTGCTATTTTGTTCTTTTAAATATATATTTTTACCATTGCTATTTTTTTATTTGTTCTTAAGTTAGGAGCAAAAAAAGGTATTTGACTGTTTGCCCTTTCAAATATGTCCTTCTACCGTCACCAACTTTTCTTATTGTCCTTAAGTTAAGAGCAAAAAAGATATTTTAATTTTTTTTTAACTCTTGTAGAAATTTAACTGAGATCACTTAACAAGTACTAACAACAAAATTATTTTTGAATTACGATAAAATATACAAGATATATTTGAAATAAAAAAAATATAAGATATTACAAAAGTTTTAAGAAATATATAGATATTCCAATATAAAAATAAAATATAGGAGTCCGTCTATAATGCTATCAGTAGCACAAAACAGTTGGTGCTATCAAGTTTTCTACCATTAGATTTATCTCTTAGATCATTTTCATTCATTAGGTCATACTATTCAATCAACTATCCATTCAGCTCTAGCTCTATAATTTTTTACATAAATATTAAAAATTCAATAGCAAAAAGGTTCAAATACTAGTANAGCTTTTAGTCCATCTGATGGATACTTTTTTATACACAAATGGCTCGAGTGCTTAAATTGAATGTGTCCATTCTCTGTTATGCACAAAGAAGACCCAAACATAGAGCTTTTAGTCCATCTGATGGATACTTTTTTATACACAAATGGCTCGAGTGCTTAAATTGAATGTGTCCATTCTCTGTTATGTGCAATTTGTGTTACCGTAGCATCTATGATTTTTTTTTCCCAAAAAGATGATGATGATAATGATAATGATGATAATTTATTTTTGTATTTAGATGTCTTCTTCACGGATTCCTTCTTCCCAAAATTCTATATCTTCCCCTGCCATTGATAATGTTATTGTTGATGACTCACCGATCGATGTCGATAATGAGTGCGGAGATGATGAAGATAATAATCAATTGATGAAGGAAAAGGCGATCACCACCGATAGCCCATCAAAGAAAAGGGGGAGAAAAAAAACATCAGATGTATGGAAGAGCTTTAAAAAAATTCAGGTAACAGAGAAAGGTAAATCTATTGAGAAATATAAATGCTGCAAGTGTCCGGCAACTTTTCACATACCTAAGTCCGGTACCACTTCTCAATTTAAAAGGCATTTACTTGATTGCCTACAAACAAAGCTAGGTAAAAAGCAAAGTATTATATCTTTTGCTTCCACTAGCACAACAGCTCTTGATACTATTGGAGAAAAGTACCTTTCTAAGATTTCAAAAGGAGAATATGATCACAAAGTGATAAGAGAAATAATGGCAAAAATGATTATGGTGCATGAGTATCCGTTTAGTATAGTTGAGCATGCATGGTTTAATATGTTATTGAAAGTTTTGAATCCTAGTTATGAAAAGATTTCTAGAAAGACTATCAAGAATGATTGCATGGAAGTGTATGAAAATGAAAAAGATAAGCTAAAGAAGATGCTTAAAGGTGTTGGTAGGATAAATCCAAGTTATAGTGGAGATGCTTGTCTCAATCCACCAATTCAAGTAGGCATTTCAACAATACATCAGCAACTGAAACCCCGGTATGTGGAGGCCCCAACTCACAAAAATTTATGGACAGGTTTTTTGTAATACATTCAGAATCTCATAAAATGAGCAGTCAAGCAAATAACAATTGTTTGGTTGGATGTCCATGTATCCGATGT
>NC_033625.1:8996389-9005923 GCF_001540865.1 Ananas comosus
TAGGAGTAAAATATAAGTCAGAAGTGACTTGTGCTGAAATCGGAATGAAAACAGAAGATCTAGAATTTTCTGTTGGAAACGGGACAGATAAATTAGCAGAAAATGCACAGTCTCAGAAAATTATGAAAATTGGAGGATAAGTCAGAAATATTTTTATGAGGCTAGATTTAAAGTTTCATATTTTTCTGACACCCGTAGAGTGAGAAATAAAATCCGACAGTTATCTGATAAAGATTACAGTTCGGTATAGTTTTCGGTGACCAAATGAGGTCGAAACTGGAAACTTAAAATATATTCTTGGTCAGTACGTAAAATTGAACATGACTGTCAAGTTTGAGCTCAAACGGACGTTCAGAGAGCTCCGGCGAAAGTTATCAGATTTTAAGTTGCCTGGAGTGAATAGTGTTGGGTGTTAATGTATAAAGAAGCTTTGCTTCTTCTTCTTCCTCCCAGCCGCACACACACACCCGCACGCACACACACAACACACGCATGGAAAGGAAAGGAGAAACCTCTCTTTTCTCTCTCTAATTCTCTCCCAAAATTGATGAAATTGGTGGAGATTGAAGCTTAGAGATGGATCGCCTTCATCTTCTTCATCTTCTCCATGGTTTGGAGCTAATTGAGAGGTAAGCTTTTGCTACCCTTTAATGGTAGATCCTTAATGGTTGGTTTAAATACTTTAGAAATGGGTTTAGAGGTATTCTAGCATGCTAATTAGAGGATTGATGCTTGAAATCAAGGCCCTAATGGTGGGTTTTTACCTAATAGAAAACCTAGGGTTCAAAATGTTAGTTTTGTAAATATAAGGGTTTGATCTCATTTGACCCTCCGTAAACCAAATTGCTAGGTAAACGAACGCGTTGGCGAAGTCGGTTCGGCGATCCGTCGAGTCGTTGTAAAGTTATTAAAGAAACGGACGTTTAGACTTCGTTTCCGCCTGGAGGGCCGAGGCGACATCGTAAAATCATGGAAACGGATTTGAAGCATCGTGGCATATAACCGAAGACCTTTAATTTTCGGATCGAGAATTGGAGGCCGTTCGGGTGGTCGCGCGAGAGATCGGGCCAAACCGGATGCCGGGTGCCGCGGGAGGCCGATTACAAGTGACTACAAGCAATCGGAATGCTAAATGAGGTGGGTTGTGTTTACCGAAGCGACTTGGTCGGGGGCCCCGCATGTCAAAGCGAAATGTGGAATCTTGTTGATGCATATGTGTATGTGCATACGGCATATTAACATTGTATAAATGCATGCTAGTTGGTAATTTGCATATTAGTATGTATGCTTAATGAAATACATGCTAGGGGTATTTAGCATTATGAGATTCATGTTGACATGTATTAGAGAACGTGAGCATATAAATGAATGTTAACATATTGTTAATTATATGAGTTATGAGAAATTGCTAAATGTGGACACATGTTAGATGACAATAAGCATATTGACATTATGAAAATGCATACTACAGGATAATTGCATAATAATGCATTGGGAAAGTACATGCTAGTTGTAATGTATGTTGGCATTGAGAGGATGCATCCGATGCGAGCAGAGAGGGTGCGAGGGGCGAGACCGCACAGTGCACGTGCGTGTTCCACGTCGTTACTGTCTCACAATGAGTACTTCATTCAATCTGATACCTCAACATTCCCACGATTAACATCAAACTATTTTTGCCATGAGCGCTCACCCACGAAAGCCCTCGTTCGTGAATTCGAGTTCCCTTAAAACCCCTCGCAATACACGTGTTATCTGCCCAAAGTCGCCTAGCTCTCTCCTCAAGTCTCACACAGTTGGACCAAAAGGCCACCCAATCACTATCGTAGCCCTATCGTGCTAAACCTATTCTAATAGCAGGCGTCTCTCGCTCCCGTCCAATGCCCAGTGACACCAATCCATGATCCCCGGGCGAACATTTCACTTGGGAA
Organism: Ananas comosus; assembly: GCF_001540865.1. Taxonomy (NCBI): domain Eukaryota; kingdom Viridiplantae; phylum Streptophyta; class Magnoliopsida; order Poales; family Bromeliaceae; genus Ananas; species Ananas comosus. The sequence continues at coordinate 8,998,321 of NC_033625.1, forward strand.
TTTGCCACACACTCCCAACCCAGGAGCAAACTAAGACCCCAAACACTCAAGTCCTCGGGTTTGGGGTCACCAACCATAGCTTGGCTATAACATTCCGGTCCTAGCAATCCGTATCACGGTGGCATTCCACGCTCGTCCCTCGCCCGGGTCTAAGCTTGCACCGCGTCCCTGCCGACCAGCCAACTCTGCCCTAATCGCCGTAAGTACGTCAGCCCCCCCCGGCCCCGAGCGGCACCGCCGTCACTCCCCCCACAGCTGACTAACCGCCCCTCCGCCCAAAGCCAGCTCCCCATCCCACCTAATGTCCCTCCATCACGGGTGTCCCCCAAGCCATACCCCCCGTCGTCTTCCCTCACCCCCCCTACCACGATCATGCCCTACCGAGCTCGCACGTATCACTCCGCTACATATGCAACCTAATGTCGAATCACCCAATCCTCAACCAGTGCATCGCACTTGGAGCCCCCGCTCAACACCTTAACAATGAATCTAAGTCTAGGATCTGCCACACACCTTTTCACCTCGAATCCCCATCCGCCACCTCCTAAAGCCGGTATCTACAAGCTCGATGCGGAGCCCTATCGCCTCTACATCTTTCAACTACGAAAAATCCAGCATTGGCATCTGCCTATGCCACCCGGCCGCCGACAGCACAACCGCGCTACCTCACCTTGAGATAATTACGAAGGCCCACGTGCCTCAAACTTGGCCACTAATCGCCCGTTCTCCGTCCAACATGTGATACTACTTTCACTGTATCGATCTACCCGGACTCGACATACACTTGGTCCGAATCTTCTCGGACATACCGCGTGTTTCTCAATAAGCTCGCCATGCTTCACACTCTCGCAATTCTACATATACTTCATAATCACTCTGAGCCAGTCGTTCGCCACTTCTCTATCTCTATCCGCGAGTCCTCACCTTCTCCGCCATAGATTACTCTCCTAGCACTCTCGTCTAGTGGCCATCGTGGCTCGCTATACGCTGTACTGCAGGTACTAACGCCCTTCACAAATATAGTAAACTCCATTTCTAAAAGCAATCAAATCTATCCTTCTAGAAATCTCAGCCGCATGAGAACAGTGCTTAAAAGCTTACCTCTCCCAAAACTCCAACCCACAGGAGAAGATGAAGAGATTCGAGAAGACCTCCTTCTTTCGTTCTCTTTCTTTCCTTTTTTTCTTCTTCTTCCTCTTGCTTGTCTCTCTACGAAGAGAGAAAGAGAGCATATAGAGGGTGATTGGGTGAAAATAAGAGAAAGAGCTTCTCATAACACCTCCCACTAATAGCCGCGCCCACCCACCACGTTCATAATCAACACAAAGGACTCCTCAAATTTTATCTTTTACTATTGCCGCCTCACTGGGCCTTTCGTCATATCGGGGACTCGGGATCTTTGTTCCCCCGACGAGTGGACCGTCCCCCGAAGCCTTCTCTCCCGCAAGTCACGAGACTCCACATCCCCCGATGCAACCGGTTCTTCTTTGGGGACCGGTCTCTTCAGGGATCTCGGTCTCTCCAGCAGGGACCGGTCTCATGCGAGCGTTGTCCACGCACGGGACTTTACCACCGATATTTCTTTTTACTCATCCTCTGCTGCCGCCCCGTGCGGCGTTCGGGGACCGGTCTCCTCCGTAGCCAGGGACCGGTCTGCGGAGAACAAGAAAACTGCAGTTTGTAATCTCATTTCAAGGCCCTTCTAAGATCCCTAGATCGCACTTTTGGCATAATTTCGAACGCCTTCCGGCCTTCAATCATACCAACCTCGCTCTTTGGTCAATTTGACCCAAGGTTGAGAGCTTGGTTACTGAAATTTCGGTTATAGTTACATACCACGCTTCGACTAATACGCGATCCCGACGAAGTCACTCTCGGCTCTCGAGAATCACTTCGTTAACAGTCCAAACTGTACCATACAACGCCCTGGTGTTAAAACTGGTAACACATATTCCAGGCTTCGTTTTGCATCGCTCGACACACAATTTAATGGCCGGAGTCAAACCTAAACTATTCTAACTCTTTAGAAGCTCATTCTAACCCTTCCAACAAATTGGAAGTCAATTGACCTTTGTCCAACTACTTCTCTCGACGACTTTGGTCAATTTGACCAAAAAGTTGATCTAAGCACGATGAGATTCCTTTAATTCTCAAGATCATGAAACCGCCAAAAACTCTGTCAGTTCCCAATCTCCGCACGACTCCCTCAAATTGGCCCAGGGACACCCCACTTGCCCATACCCGCGCCGATCTAAAAGAAAGATCGCGCTACGCGGTGCTATCCGCTCTCCCTAAAACGTCGACAACTCTATTAATCCTACGACCTTCCTAGGTCAGACAACTGAACACTTATACCGACTCGAGAATCGCGATTAAGTCACTCAAATGCGCGTCACTCCATTACAATTGGCTTCATTTTTGTGTGCACGCTCAACATGGAAACAACCGCTCTGTTAGAATTAAACCGCACCTTGATTCTACGTCTAACAATCCGTTTTTAGAGGTTTTATTGACATAACCATATCAAATTAACCTTGTTCGCCAAAAAAAACAACTTCTTTCTCGTCCTCTCACGAGCTTAATCTCTCTATGGTTCACTTATCCTAGGGTCTCCTAGTCCAATTAACCATTTTCTATTATCTTTTTTATGTTCGCTTTTATCCCCCTCGATACCATAATATCTGTCATCCCCGCGCACCGCCCGCCTATTTGGCCGGGTCGCGGCAGCGCTGGGTCCGCTGTCCTGAACAGACTCGCCGCGAACACGGTACAGGGTTTCGCGTCCCTAATACTGCTAGGCGAACAGAGTCCTCTGCCTGTACGTCTCAGGCATGAACAATCAAGTACCAACATGTACCGAGATTCCCAACACAGAATCACATTTCAATTCAAGTATTGACATTAAATGGAAGTCATCACAACATAACATAGTTCTATGTATTACAGAGCAGTTTCACCATTAATCTATTACATCACAATTACACAAACATTCTTTTAGCTTTTCAAATACAATCTACTTTAAAAACTATTTACAACTTGATCTTTCATTTCTGCCATCCCTTAAAAGTAGGTGGCCGACTCAGGTACCCGCTATCGTTCTGTCTGCGTGGGTAGGGCGACTCACTATGAACACGCCCCGGTTAGCCTCGCGCCAACGCCCGCGCTGCTTTTGCGGTGCGAACCTTAACATCCCGCAAAGACCACGAGGGTGAGAACCGAACATCCTGTTCCCAGTGGGTAACGCCCACTGTCCACGCCCCGAACCCGATGCCAATTTTGGTCCCGACCCGAACACGTCAACATATCGCCGAACGACATCGGACAGAGTTTTACCGGCTATCTCGCGCCAAGCTTCTCACATGTACAAATTCAACACAAGCATGATTTAGCGAATCATAGCAAAACGGCGCATTACGACGAAGGGTAAGTCAATACCATTTAATCGAAAGCAAACGGAAACTATAATACTCTACACAAGTAATTGATGACTTCCACTTTAGATCATATACATTGCAATCCATTTCTTACATTATGGATTCCTTCTGGCTTTCATTACACGTCATTTCATCATTCTTTCTTACATCATAATTTAAGCGGTCAAATACACATTACATCTTATTCTTTACCAGTACGAATCATCAGTACATAAAGATGATAACACTAGGGTACTTTACTTACAAAATGAAACATCCAACTTTGGTGGCCGTCTGCCACTAAGGCGCGATAAACCTTTACCGTCCGGTTCACATTCGCTCGCATCGCTCGGTCCTCGTTGGGCTATTCTGTGAAAAGTGGTGAAGAACTACAACAAAGCTTCCCAGTGGGTTCGGTCCTCAAACATCACACTTTTCCCACTAGACTAACCTCAGGCAGGGTAATAGAAAAGGATAACTGTACATAGTAACGCAATCCTATAACATGATGCTAATGATGCCTGAACAATAAGCAAAGAAGTATACCTCAACAATTCAAACAGATCAATATCAAGTTCTTTTCGTTCTTTCACACTTTACTCCTTTACGAAAGCGACTTTTTTCTTTGGCTCTTTGTTCCTTTAGCTATTTCCCGAATCCTCAATGGCTAACCCGGGAGGTTTCGCCCACAATCTAACTGCTTCATCATTAAGTCATCATGGCTGCAGGAACCACGCCACTAGACGTCCTTGCGGGTTTACTAGCCAACCGGCGCGATGGTGCATAACTCCGGAGCGAATCGCCCGATGGGCGGGACGACCGCTCCCTCGCGAGAAAGGGAGCACGGAACTCCCCTAGCAAGTATGATCATATCCTTAACCTCAAAGGATCATTATACAGGTCAATCTTGACTTTACACTACTCTACTATTCTTTACATCACTTTAAAATCTTGCAAAACTCATGCAATTCAACAGTTCTTTACATTCTTACTGTAGCTAGCTCTAGCATTCTGTTCATAATTTCTTTGTTTATTGGCTCTGCCCTACCAACTTTACTTTAATTAATCTTCACATTGTTGGCATGTTTCTTCCAATCATCTTACATCAACGTTATTCCTTTGCGCATCACACTACTTCTAGTTCCTCTTTACTTTACATTTTCAATCCACTACGATCTATGTCATTGTGTACTGCCTGTTCTTTGCTCACACTTTGGTGGCCTCACCGTTTCTCTCCATGCATACCCAAATGGGTTTTCGACGTTTACATATATCATTCACATACCTTATGGCAAGTTGTACTCACCAATCATGCAACATTACATTTCATCACACTTTACCGCCTAAAAATGCATGCAATCAATATATACACAGTAGCTCAAATGAATTGACACCATTAGGCATAGAGAGAATTCAACGAGTTTGAGAAGCACGCACCCACCCTCGTAGCCTTTCAAAGGTGCTCCGATGATTTTCTTGGAATTTTTTAGCATGCGATTCGTTCTTTAACCTGCGGCCAAAACGAAACCCTTTTAGCGCCATTATTGCCCATAACTGATTACTTTTGACCTTTCGTAAACGTTAATCCTAACGCACCAACGCATCGAAAATACCCCCAATATAGTTTTGGAGGGTCAATTTGTTCAGCGTTAGAATCCCTCGATGGAGCAAAAGCTCCCAATTTGGCTTGCCCTAAAGCTCAAGATGTATATCAAAACCTAGGTTTATACTCTAAGAAAGAACGAAAAAGTAGCTTCATTATATTCTATAACAAGTTACCATTAGAACTCATTCTAACTCACTCCAAACCCCTAGTTTGATCTTCACACGCATGAAGGATTAGAGCTTCCTTCAAAGCATTTAACCACACACACCAAAGCACATTCTTGATCTCAAAATGAATGCAAAAAACGAAAAGCTTCAAAGACTCTAAACATCTACAAAAACCATCTCCTAGTCCATATTCCCATTTTAGGGCTTTAAGCATGGTTTACGTCAAGCTTACTCTCAAGCTTGTCCCTTCTTCAGCCTAGATGAAAGGTAGAGGGAGTTTTCCTTCACTTCTTCTTTCTTCTCGTTCACTTCTTCTGTCGCTCTTCTTTTTCCCTTCGTTTCCTTCTCTCCTTCTTCTGGCCTTCTTTGCTCTAGAGAGGAGAAAAGATATAAGGAGTGGAGAGGGGAGTGAAATGAAAGAAAATATCTCATTTACCCTCAATTATATAGCTCAATGGGTTGCTAAAATGCAAATAAACCCCTCAACTTTCACTTTAATAACTCTTGGCCGCGAGACTGCAGTTTCGCGCAACCGGGACCGGATCTCTCCTTTAGGGACCGGGCGCGTGCCCGAAGGTTCCCCGCCACAGCCAGAGATGCTGCGCGCCCGTGCAACCGTCCTCCTTGGGGGTCGTCTCTCGGACAGGGACTGTCCCGAGAGCTACTTCTCCAGGACTTAAGCCGATTTTCGGCTGTCCCATTTTTGCACGGCGTCGGGGACCGGTCCTCTCCCATCAGAGACCGGTCTCCGAGACGCTCAAAATCTGCAGTTTGCAGAATTTATACCCTTCTACTCTTCAGAAAACCTCCCTCCGTAACTTACCCTTTTTGATCATTTTAACAACCTTCGACTTTCCGAAGTGTAACGCATCCTCCGCACTTTGGTTAATTTGACTAAAGTTCGATATTTAGTTTTCCGAATTTTCGTATAGCTTACAGCCATCCCAAGGGAAAATGCTCGACCAACACGTACAAAGAGGCAACTGCAGGTTTAGTTTAATAAATCAGATAGATATATATATCTTGATTAGCAACAAATAAAACCTATGCATTGCCTCCACAACAGTAATAGCATGCTATATGCAAATTCTATTGCAATAATGCAACGCAACTAGGTATTCACTCGATACTTACTCTTCCATTCTGCTAACCATATCATGCCGTTCATACTAAATGTTGGTTTTTTCTATATCTTAGAAATCATGTCAATCACCTTTAATCATAGAAGTTTCACTACCGTTTTTATTATTTCTTTACAAGGCCTAACCACCACCGCCCGATCTGTCGGTTTGAGCAATCGTCTGCGAGTACCCACTAGAACGTCAGGCTCGAGGCGATGACGTCTCACATACAACCTCAGCCCCTAAATCCTCTCGACTCGGAATACCCCAAATCCATACTCATAATGTATACTTACTTGTACATTCATCTTGGCATATGACGCCAATCTCTAACCGGCTAATCCATCAAAATAATAACACCATAACACTCACAACCAAAATCCTTAATAACGGGAGACTCGAACCTACCCCTGGGGAACCCGTCAATTTGGGGGGACTTTCTACCACCCGCAGTGTGACTCAACATACCAGCGCCCACCACCCCGCCCCAGGGGGACTACTCCCCTCCAAGCAAGACTTATCCGGAGTATCAGATCAATCCTCAACGTTGAGGATCATAGGCGCACCTTGTCACAAGCCACTTGTCATAATAGCTTTTCCTACACCTATTTAATCCATGCCATCCCCTAATGTCATCTTGTCCCATATGCCATCTTGGTTAAACTATGTTTAACCACTAATATTCCTCTATGCTCAAATGCAATGTTCTCTATTGTCAAGTCACCGTATTTTACTATGTTCCAAAATTCCAACTCCAATACATTCACACAATAATAGAACGCTCCTACATAGCATGTCCATTATGGTTCTAGTAACCTTTCTCTATGTTCAACTACGTTAAAAACCAATGTCATTTGAAAGTAACCAGATTCACATGTACTTAGTCCTAATTATTATGAATGATACAGAATATATATGCCTCAAATGCCCACAAGTTTGCTTAGTTTCATGACACTACGTACACTATAACTTGTTCAACCTTGATGTTCTTTGGACACAGGATTCATATCCAACCTATGTTGTACTTCACAACTAATTATTCATCCATGTTTTCACACTAGGTTGCCTAACGTCTAGGTTAAGTGCGCTACTCGATCTAATATAAGATATCCAATGTCAAGGTCTCTATTCATAGAGTTACGATCCAATTAAATGCAATCATACTTATGCATTTATATACGGCATATTCATGCATCATCCTACGATAATTATTATAATAGCAATCATACCCAAGCATTTTGCCTAGCTTTTACCATCAGTCATTTACATCGCATTCTTTTAATGTTAACTACATGT
>NC_033625.1:9005948-9011617 GCF_001540865.1 Ananas comosus
TTTTAAAGCAATCTAAGCCTTCTGAACTTATTCTAATTAAGTATCTTCACCACAAATGATCTTTTTTTCATACCTTAGGTGCCGAACTTTACGAATAAATCTTTGTTCTTCAATTTGAATCTTTTCTTCAAAAACCTCCGCGATCAACTCTTCAAGACTCCATTCAACATTATGAAATTCGCCAACCTATAAAATCCTTAACAATCTCCCCCTTTGGCGATTTCGTGACAAAATATACTACAATGCTCGTACACAACTCAGAAACAATAAAAAGAAGATCATCGCAATCACCAAACGATAATCTCCTGCATGATCGATCCAATAAACGAAAAATATGCAGTCTGCGGACTGCACTGCGTTCTGGTATGCGGGGTGGAGCACCGGTACCCCGTAGCAGCACGCGCAAACCCGAGCCTCGGTCTGTCAAGAAAACACACAGGGTACCGATACTCGCGCGATGCAGTACCGGTACTCGGGCGATGCAGTACCAGTACTCTGCCTCGCAGAGCTCAAACCCGAGAGCACATCTCTCGGTCATGCGGTGTTGTTCCGGTACCCCATCCCTGGTACCGGTACCCAGCACCCCAAAACCTGCAGTTTGGAGGTTTTGGTGCTAAGTACCCAACCTCGCTCCTTGGGACGCGAGTAAATAGGTCGGAACATAGTCAATGACCCTCAAACATAGCAGGAATAGTAGTAAACATATTCGAACCCTAGAACCTTGCAATTTGCTAAAGTTCAGGGTGTTACAATCGACCACCGAACGGTCACTGAATTCCAACCTAGAGTTGTCTAGGGCTCTCCTCTATCCTTCAATTAGAGAATTAGGAGATCAATTATGTTCAAAACCCTTAAACCCCAAAACCCCTAATTTTCAAACCCTAGTTTTCCATTTCTCCAAATACCCCAAAAATTCATGGAGAAACATGTTTATTTAGCTTTAGAACCATCTAGGGATTTCTAGAACTACATTCTTAAAGGATTTAACACAAATCCTAAACTTTTAGCCAAACGCGAACCTCGAGTCGGAAGCGCGCCAAACCACCAAGCGTCTGAGGGTTCAATCCACCGCTCTCTACGCATTTCTGAGCTCGCTCTCCACCAAAATCCTAAGTTTGGAAGAGATCAAGAAAGGGAAAGAGAGGAAACTAGAGAGGGAGAGGAGAGTTTCTCTCTCTCTACTATGTGTGTGTGTGTGTGTTTTGACTGAGAGAGAAGAGAGAAAGGTTCCCATATAAAGCCCACCTCTCAAAATTACCAAAATACCCTCATTCTGGGCAACCCACGCGCGCGAGGTCCTGATCCTAGGTCTAGGGTCCGAATCTCGAGGGTCCAACAGCTCAAAAATCAGCATTTTTCGAAAATCCTCATTTTCGCTCCTTGAGTCTCTAATCCACTTCTAACCATTCAGAAACCCTCAAAACTCTTTTTTGAGCATGTTTAAACCATCCTCTCAATTGTACTTTGCCGGATTAGGCCAAACTCCAACATAGTCTTTCGAGTTCCATTTTCGTGCCCAACTCGCACCGAAAATACTTGAATGCTCCCCGAACTTCGCCGGAACTATTTTAATAGCTTTTTAAGCTTGTTCCCACCAAGATTTTACCATCGTAGAATTCGATATGTTACATATATATATATATATATATATATATAGAGAGAGAGAGAGAGAGAGAGAGAGAGAAAGAAAGAGAGAGAGAGTTGAGCTAGAATACACCTAGAAGCACCATCCCTTTGGTGCTTCTAGGTTTCTAACCCTTAGATCTACCCTTTGACTACTAATAAATAGGGCTGGCAAATGAGCGAGCCGGCTCGTGTTTGACTCGCGTTCGGCTCGATATTCGGCTCGCTCGAACTCGGCTTGAATTAATTTCAAGCCAAGCTTAAGCCTAAGTGTAGGCTCGAAATTAATTTCAAGCCAAGCTTGAGTATTATTGGGCTTGCTCGAATTAGTATACTAGCCTAGCTCTATATATATATATATATATAGAGCTATGCTAGTATACTATCGGTAGTACGGATGCCTTCGTGCTACCAAGTTGTTTTCAATGTTGCGGCTTCCGAATCGACGATCGGCTCCGTTAGACTTGATCTATACTATTAAAAATATTTGGAAACTAAATTTCATATATTTTCGGCATCATTTGGCTAGTGATCAAAATGTCTAAAAATTGACAATTTTAATGGCAGATGTGATGCGTTTGTGAATTTAACGGTGTAAAAAAATCCAAATTTGATGAAATTTTTATAAAAAATTCTTTTCACTATTTAGAGTAAGATCAGTACCTCTGATATTAAATTCAAGTCTTTATTATCAATTTTTATGAGATTTTTATTTTTAGCCGTTCCTTTTTTGACTACTCGTTTGATAGGTAAATGATACCGAAAAATTATGAAATTTAGTTTTCAAATACTTTTAATAGTGTAGATCAAGTCTAACGGAGCCGATCGTCGATTTGGGAGTCGCAACATTGAAAACAACTTGGTAGCACGGAGACTTCCGCGCTACCAATAGTATAGCAGCCTATATATATATATATAGTACTAACCACTTGCTATTAGGTTTTTGGCCCTTGGATGAAGGGATGTGCGGTTAGAATGATAGTGATCCCCTAGGGTCGGGTAGAAATGGTCAATGGTGTAGATCTAACGGCATTTGGTACTATTGATAACATAGTAGTCAGACTCTATCTCTCTATATATATAGTCCGGCTATTATACTATCTATAGTACCAATCGTTTTGTGCTATAGAGTTTTCTGCCGTTAGATCTATCTACATATAGAGTCCAGTTACTATACTATCGATAGTACCAAGTGTTTGGTGCTATCGAGTTTTCTGCCGTTAGATCTATCATTTTGGCTATTTTCATCTGTTAGATCATGCTATTCAACTTGCCACCTCCTCAACCCTAGGGGGCTACTATCATCCTGACTGCAAATCCCTTCATTCAAGTGTCGAAACCTAATAGCAAGTAGTTGATACTATTAATAGTATAGCAGCCTAATTATATATATATATATAGGTTAGGGCTACTATACTCTTATGAGTATAGATCCCTTTATACTCATAAATTTTCGACCGTTTGATGTGCAATTAGGATGATAGTGGTCCCCTAGAATTGAATGGGTGGTTAGTTGAATAGTATGATTTTCGGATGGAAATGGTCAAAATTATAGATCTAACGATCGAAAACTTATGAGTATAAAGGGGTCTCTACTAATAACAGTATAGTAATTGTAACAAAGAGAATTCTTGAAATTCGAGAGTCGCCCTTCGTCCAGAATCGACTAATGGTCGATTGGGTATGCTTCGGAAAGGCCAAAGATGTCAAAGACTCAAAAAGTGCATTGGAAATGAGTCCACGAGAGCAAATGGTGCAAAACCCATGCTTGGCAGGTTATGCTCTCGGGGACCGGTCCCTGGTGGGAGGGACCGGTTCCCGAACGTTGTCTGCGCGAGCCTGCTCTCGAGGACCGGTCCCTGGAGGGAGGGACCAGTTGCCCCGAGGCTGAGGGCTGCGGCAGTGCGAGGCAACCGGTCCCTGGGCCTGAGGGACCGGTTCCTGAACGCGTGGAAAACGGGAAGGTCCTCTGGGACCGGTCCCAGGTCGGGGAGACCGGTCCCTCCGCGCACAGAATGCTCAGTCTGGGCAGTATGAGAGATGGAAACGTGAGGGGCTTCTTAGCATTTTGTTACAATATGAGAGGGGATTAAGAGAGGGCTTTTCTCTCTCTCTCTCTTTCCCTCACTCTCTTTCATCTCTCTCTCTCTCTCTCTCTCTGTACGTGAAGGAAAAGAGAAGAAAGAAAAGAAAATAAGAAGAAAGAAAGGCAAAGAGAAGAAGAAAAGAAGGAGAAGATGGAGGAGAAGAAGAGGATCATCATCACCATCATCATCTTCTTCTTCTTCTCACCATTGGAGCAAGCTTAGAGAGGTAAGCTTGGTGCTCTCTCATGGGAGATCTTTAGAGATAGGTTTTTGATCTCTAAGAATGGATGGAATGGAACCCTAGCATGCTATCAAGATGGTTTTTCCGTATTTCATAGATCGATTTGGTGGATTTGGTAATAGTAGCATCTAGGGCATCCAAAATGGAGTTTTGGTATATATAAGGGTTTGATCTCATTTGACCCTCTGTAAACCTAATTGTTAGGTGTCTAAACGCATAGGAAGCGACGGATTGAGCATTCGTCAAGCGGGTGTAGAGATATCGGCAAAATAAGGCCGAGCGAGCTTTGTTTTGACCAAGAGCGCCGAGGCGACGTCCATAAATTGCGAAATTGGGTCCCGAGCACCGTAACAACAAAGCGAAGACCTTTAGTTCTCGGAACTGCAAAGCGGCGCGCTGTTGGAGCGCAACTGCGAGATCAGGCCAAATCGGGTGCTGAGTGCCGCGGGAGGCCGATTGCAAGTGTCGACGAGCAATCGGAAAGCTAGCTAAGGTGGGTTGTGCTTACCGAAGCGACTAGGTCGCCCTTTATGTCTAAGAAATATACGATTTCATATTGATGCATGTTAATAAAATGACATAGATGATGCATGTGGTAAAATGCTAAGTAGATGCATATAAAATGATATAGAGATCAAAAAATGCATGATTAGCATTGTAAGAATGCACCAGGTAGATATGCATGTGAACTAGATGATAACTCTAGGGTGAGTAGAGTTGATTGACAAGAGAGCTATATGATACTCGATTGGACAACTAGGATGTCGAATAGATCGAGTGGCACCTAACCTAGTATTAAAGAACATAGGTTGAACGAGTAAACCTAGAGTCGAACAAGTCTAGGTGTGTGGTATTTCTGTCGCGCAGCCTAGGGCTCCTAGATTTTCCATTCATTGTGGATCTCCCCCCACTTATCCACATTTTTGCCGTTTGAGCTTTTAGAACTACGTTTATTTTGTTTCATCGTCTTTTATTTTATCATGTGGCTCTTAAATTGCACCCTTTTGAGGTTTAGCCTCATTTTTTGGGTGCCCTGGCTAGTGCGCTTCTTTTAGATGATTCTTTTGAACTCATGTTCACTAAAACTGTTTTTATGTGCTGAGTTAAATGGCTAAAGAACAACTACCACTAGAAGCGGCCAGGAGCTAGCTATTCTTAGGTGGTTGGCTGGAACGACGTTGAGGAGTGTCGCAGTTGCGGAGTTGAGGAGCTTCGCAGGTGGCTTAGGAGCCGAAGTGCGCTTTAGATGCGCGGCTTGGAGGAAGGCCTCGAACATCTTAGCTTCTAAACACTACTAAATTGGAAACTTATGGTATTCGATACTCCCAAGTGGAAATTAGTTTTTAGATGAACTAAGAGCATACTCAAGAGCTCATTTTTGCTTCTTAGTTCGGCTAACAACTAACAATCTTTGAGCAATACACTTAGCTTTGTAACTTTGCCTTTTTTATTCAAAGATCCTAAATCTTAGACATTTATAAGTTTCAGAATTTGAAAATCTACTGGGTGTATCGAATAAATATACAAATCTTCTGAATCTTCATCTAATCCTAACGTTTTTCAGGAAAAACTTTTGGACACAGCAGGAGTCTCTGGCCAGAAGAGCTCCTCTGACCAGACACTCTCTGGCCAGAGAGTTCACTCCTTGGCCAGGGAGCGACGCACTGGTTTTAGTGTTGCAAGCCCTTGGCCAGAGAGTTCGAACTCTGGCCAGGGAG
>NC_033625.1:9011635-9155454 GCF_001540865.1 Ananas comosus
GGTGCCACTATCTTTATGGCGTGCGGTGTGAAGTATACACGGATCACAAGAGTTTAAAGTACTTATTCACTCAGAAAGAGTTGAACTTGAGACAACGCAGATGGTTGGAGCTGCTCAAGGATTATGACTTGACTATTCTCTACCACCCGGGCAAGGCTAATGTGGTAGCGGATGCGCTAAGTAGAAAATCAACGGGAAACTTAGCGATGCATGTTGTTACTCAGCCGCAATTGACCGAGCAGATGAAGCGGTTAGAGTTGGAGGTGGTGACTCTTGACACGCCCTTGAGGTTGATGGCCTTGGTAGTGCAACCTACACTCTTAGATAGAATTAAAAAAAAGTAAGTTCCCGATGTGAAGTTGCAAAAGATTAGAGATAAAATGGTCGATGGTTGCACCGGTGATTTTCTTGTGGATGATCAAGGGTTGATGCGTTTTCGTGGACGGTTATGTGTACTGGCGGATTTGAGAATTAAAGAGAATATTCTTCAAGAAGCACACCGGACACTCTATGCTATACATCCGGGAGGCACCAAGATGTACAAGGACTTAAGGTTGCTCTATTGATGGCTCGGGATGAAAAAGGATGTTGGCGAGTTTGTAGCTCGTTGTCTAACTTGCCAACAAGTAAAGGCAGAACACCGATTGCCCGCGGAAAAAACTTCAGAGTTTGCCTATTCCTGTGTGGAAGTGGGAGAAGATCACCATGAATTTCGTGATGGGATTGCCTCGCTCTCAGGCCGGGCATGATGCTATTTGGGTGATCGTGGATAGGTTTACGAAGTCGACGCACTTTATACCTATTCATACTACTTGGACTGGAGAGAAGCTCGCACAAGTGTACCCTAATAAGATTGTGCGACTTCACAGAGTGCCTACTTCGATTGTATCTGATCAAGACACCCGTTTTGTGTCCAATTTTTGGAGGAGCCTACAGGATGCCTTGGGCTCATGCTTGAATTTGAGCACTGCTTTCCACCCCCAGAGTGATGGGCAGTCGGAGCGCACTATACAGACTTTAGAGGATATGCTCCGAGCATGTGTGATAGACTTCCATGAAGGATGGTCGCAGCATCTACCGTTGGCAGAGTTTGCTTATAACAACAGTTTTCAAGCAAGCATCAAGATGGCGCCGTTCAAAGCACTTTATGGATGGAAGTGTAGATCGCCACTTCATTGGAGTGAAGTCGGCGAGAGATTGGCTTTAGGCCCTGATGTGCTCCAGGAAGCTGAGGACAAGGTTCGAATTGCTCAGGAGCGACTTTTGACGGCGCAGAGTAGACAGAGGAGCTACGCTGATCGACGGCGGCGAGACTTGGAGTTCCAAGTTGGAGACCATGTCTTCTTGAAGGTCTCGCCAACTAGAGGAATCAAGAGATTCGGGATTCGGAGAAAGTTGAGCCCCCGTTTCATTAGACCGTATGAGATCTTGGAGCGTGTAGGTCCGGTAGCGTATCGACTTGCTCTACCACCGAACCTATCGGGCGTGCACAACGTCTTTCATGTATCGGTCCTTCGGAGGTACATTCATGATCCAACTCATGTTCTGGAAGCTATACCAGTGGAGCTGCGCGAGAATTTGAGCTTCGAGGAGCAACCCGTGAAGATCTTGGCTCGCGAGGTGAAAAAGCTGCGGAATCGGGATATTCCGTATGTGAAGGTTCTTTGGAGCAACCACGCGGAGCGCGAGGCTACGTGGGAGATAGAGAGCGCTTTGCAGGAGCGCTATCCCCATCTTTTTCAGATGGAGCCTTGTGGTATGCTTTTCCTTTCGAGTTTCGCGGACGAAACTCCTTTTTAGGAGGGGTGAATGTAACGCACTGGACCTTGCAAATTGCTGGGTTCGAGTGATTGAATGGGTTATGAGCTTTTCCAGACTTTCTGGTGGGTCGTCGACAGTGTTCCGACCTATGGTTCGAGTCCCGAGAATGGTGGTTTAAAATCTTGCGTCAAAATCCAAAAAGTTGGATTTTTGGCTAGCTCTCGGGTAGCCTTCAGAGGGCAGTGTACCGGTACGGGCTTGATGGCTGTACCGGTACGCGGTGATGGTTGTACTGGTACGCGGGCCCGTGTACCGGTACACAGGCTATGTCCCAGCAAACCCGAAGCTCGGGTTTGGTGTTGTTCCGGAGGATTTGTACCGATACCACTGGTTTCTCTGTGTATCGGTACCTTTGCCAGACTGCAAACTAGCAGTTTTTGAGGGGTGTATTTGCATTTGTGGCTTATCTAAAACACCCCCACAAGCCAATTGAAGGCTACTCTTGAGTCTCAAACCGTGGGAAGAGAAGGTAGGGTTCCTTTCTCTTTGGATTTCCACCTCTTTTTTTACATTTTTGCTTGGTTTGTCTCCTCACCTCTCTGCTTTTCACACAGTTTATGTTGGGATTCACCA
This sequence comes from Ananas comosus, assembly GCF_001540865.1. Lineage (NCBI taxonomy): Eukaryota > Viridiplantae > Streptophyta > Magnoliopsida > Poales > Bromeliaceae > Ananas > Ananas comosus. Next base: position 9,014,030 of record NC_033625.1, read on the forward strand.
TGGGGAAGACTTGAACTTTGGTTGGAGCTCATTTTGGGGAAGATCTTCCCCAACCTTTAGAAGGAATTTGAACCTTGTTGGCAGTTCATTTGGGTTAGTAGGCTTAAATCCCTCTTTGAATTCAATTTTTTAGTAGTTTTTACTAAATGAAACCCTAGAATGTGAAAATTAGGGTTCATTTTTAGGATTTTAGATTGCGATAGCTTCTAGAATCAAATTGATTGGATGTTAGAAACTTTGTTTTGAGGTTGTTTGAAGGACTCAAATTTCTTTGGGATTAGAGAGGGTTTTTCTAACATCTAAGGGTGAGATTGTGCCCTTTTTACTTGGTCGTTTTAAAGTTCTCTCCTTAGGGTGTTCATAACGTTTCATTTAACTCTCTTTTCTACTTTTTAGGGTGGTTAGGAGAGTAGTGGGGCACCTTCGTCAGTTGTAAACGAAGGGTTGCGAGAGTCGTGGTGGGTTTGGCTTCATGAAATATGGGAAAAAAGTCTCCTATGTATTTTGATACTTGTCGTTTTATCGAAATCATGCATATTCAGCTAGTTAGAATTTTTAAAAATTTTAGAATACTTAAATATATGTGCTATGTCTCATAAAAATTTAACTCTATATACGTAGCAATATGGTATTTTAAAAAAAAAAAATCCATTGCACTGTGAAAAGTCATTCTTTCTTTCAAGTTGGAAACATGTCTTCGTAATGATGAAATAACATGAATTATAACTCCTGAACACTAACTTATGCTTGGGACTTAGTAGCAAAGTGCCATAAAAGGGCAGCTCATCCTTAGTAAATGTGAAACTGCAAACATAGAGACATAGTATAGCATTTTTATATCGACTAATTCCATATTTTAAACAACTGATACATAGGTGATAGGCATTGAGAGTATTTGCTACATTCCTATTTTAGACATGATGACTTTAGCTTGAGACGGACTTTACCTTACTTGCCATTGGTGCTTAATTCGCACATACTTGTGAGGGTCCTCCCCACCAAGCCGAGCACTTTTGGAGATAGCCATCGCGACATATGCTCGCCCGTGCGGGATTGGCCCGAAATGGGATGTCGTGGGGAGGCTCAATTTCCTAAAGTAAGGGATGTTGACCCACCCCGGCGCCATTAGCCCGGCGCACAGGACGGATACCCACGGGTAGGGTCCTATATGATTTGGGACCTAGTGGGCGAATTCCTAGTAAATTGCTTTATTATTCATATCGCTTATACCTTGTACTTACCCTTTTCAGCTTTTGGGCTAAATGGTGCATTTCACTGATAGTCAGTAATTGCCCATGGGAATTAATTAATTTAATAGTTCTCCACGCCCTCTATTTAGATTTATTTCAGAGCCTTCAGCATCGGTGAGGCATAGGATCGCGGAAAGGGTCGCGGTAGCTAGAAGCAAGGAATTTATTTTGCTTAGGTGGTTCTCTCGCTCTTCTTTTATTTTTCTGTAAAGAGAGTGACAGTTGTATCCATGTATAGAGACCACCTATGTTGTACTTTTGGCTCTTGGATTTGGATTTCGGTTGTACTATTTTATGGTTCTTTTCTGTGTGGATTTTAGCCTATTGTCTATTTCTTTGTTGTAGATTCTCGTTATACTATGCTCTGATACTCCTAGATGTTCTTTTATCATTACTTTATTTACCATTTTATTGTAAACGCCTTATATGTTTTAGATGTATGGCGGGTCTGGACACGTGCCGGGCGGGCTTCCGCTGGGTCCCGAAGCGTGACAGTACTGGAATCGGGTACCGATACTGGACTGGCCGGGTGCCGGTGTCACGCCCCGCCCCGAAACCACTACCAATTTGGCACGATTCGGCCGCGGCGACGGACCGCCGAACGGACAGCACCTTCCCTGTCCGCCCAAGGCTCAACGACAGGAATGTGTACGAGAATTTACCCAGAACTTTAAATTCTAAGCATACACATTCAACGAGGGCACAAATAGTGCCAACAACAAGAAGAGCAGGTAATCCACAAGATATACGAGTGAAATAAAGAGAGTACTTTACTAACTATTACAATAGTTGCATTCTTTACATCATCTTTCATCCAAAATACATAGCTCTCCAAATCCTCACCTCCAATAAATCTCTCTCTATACATAGGTGACTAATGCAAAAGGGAAAGCTAGTATACTACCACGGTCTCACTGGTCGGGCGCGACGCCCTTGCCACGGTCCTCTCTCTGCAGCCCTGAACCTACCACTGGAAATAGAGTGGGGTGAGAACTATCTTCCATAGTTCCCAGTGGGCTCGGCCGCCGACTCTGCCGATCTCCCCACTAGGTCCAAGTGGGCACAAGTAACAACAGATAGATAGATAGATAGATATGTATCTGAAAGCTGTAAATGCAGTAGTAGGAAAACTATGCTACTATGCCCATAATCATAAATATGAATGCATGCATCATATAATAAAGGTTTGCTATCATGCTAACAAATTCGATCCATGTTCGAATAGCAATGTTCAATGACATTAATAACCTTTCTATTTACCCAATCTGTGGCGAGGCCCTAGGGCTCGCCCATGACTCACCTTCAAATCCCAAAGTGGGGAGGGAGCTCCAAGTGCACCCAAGCCCGGGACCGTCTGCGGACCTCCATGTGGTCCGGACCTCCAAGTGGTCCTAGTCGCGCGACACTCCGGAGTACTCGACGACAATCCCCTCCATGTGGGGATTGGATGGCTATGCCACCCTAAACGCAGACTGTGAGCTAGATCTATCCTCTCCATGTGAGGATACACTTGTTAACTAGGGGTCTACACTCAATCCCATCCCCTCCAAGTGAGGACGCCCTATACTAGGGTCAACGACTATCGCGGAATCATCGGTTCCCGACATTCATACAATGCTATTTAGTTTTCTAAATTCATTGTTCACAAGGCATTTTCTAAGGGATCCACCTATCCCTAGGTCCATCGACCTCTAGTGTTATTTACACTACATTAATGCCACTCGTTATCATTCAATGTTTGGATGCCACTCGTTTGTTCTTCAACAATAACACTACTTTCTATGTCATCAATACCCCCATCGGGTTCATCTCTTTTCATTCGCACCGTAGGATCCACGTCTCGACCCAATCCTCACCTATCTAAATTACCGAGCGTTCCCAAGTACACTAGGTCATAAATTAGAAAGCATAAGGAATGGAACTACTATGCAATCCTACCATGCAACATGAAGAGATGAGATTAAATGCAATCTAAGACATAGAAAGGAGTTCGAAAGTTTCGGATGACACCCTCCACCTTTAATCAATGTAGAGGTTTCGGAAATCTCTCTTGGCGAGCTTTACGAAGAGGCTTTAGCCTTCCTCGCCCAAATCCAGACTATCCCGGCCCGATTTTGCCGAGAACTTCACATCGATTCGCGGAATGCCGAAATCGACTTCGCCCCCGCGTTTTGGGACCTATCAATAGGGTTTCCGAGGCTTCAAATGAGATCAATCTCATACTTTTACAAAAGACCCCATTTTGGAGCCCTAGGTTTGCATCTATAGCAAACCACCCGATAAATCCCTAGATTCTTGGGATTGATCTATTTAGAATCTAGCTTAGGGTTCATTTGACCCATTCCAAAGCATAAAACCCAAAAACCCTAAGTTCTAGGAGCTAGGGTTTGTAGCTTACCTCTTGAGCTACACCAATGGGAAGAGGAGAGGGAGAGGAAGATGCTCCTAGCTTCCTACTTCTTCTCCTCCTTCTTCTTCTTCTTCTCCTCCTTTTTCTTCTTCTCTTTCTTCTTCTCCTTCTTTGTTATCTCTAGAGAAAGAGATAGAGCAAGAGAGAAATGAGAGTGAGAGAGAGTGAAATGAGAGAGTGTGAGGGAAAGAGAGGGCTCAGCCCACTCAAATAAAGGCCATTTTGCATAAAAGCCCCTCAACTTTCACTCCTGTGCACTGCCCTCACTGGGCAGTTTTCGCGTGGAGGGACCGGTCTCCCCGACCTGGGACCGATCCTCTAGAGCTTCCCTCGGGCGCACGCATTCGGGAACCGGTCTCTCCCCGGGAGACCGGTCCTCTGGAGACCGGTCTTCGCCTGAGAGACCGGTCCCCGAGAGCTCGATTTTCAGGACTTATCTAATTTTTTTGGCACTTCTCGCTGGGACCACGTTCGGGAACCGGTCCCTCCCTGCAAGGGACCGGTTGCATCACGCAACCCCGCTACGCCCAGCCAGGGGAACCGGTCTCTCAACTGCAGAGACCGGTCCCCGAGAGCAACATCAGCCCAATGATGCAGTTTGCCTTATTTGCTCTCGCGGACTCAACTCCAAGGCACTTTTTGTGCTTTGGACATTCTTAACTCCCACAAAGGGTATACTTTCGACAAGTAGTCGATCCTGGATGAAGTACAATCCTCGTATTTCGAGAATTCACTTCCTTACAAAGAAAGAGATGGGCTGACCAAGGCTTACAACTCTTTACTTTAGAAGTGTTCGTTACTTGAAAAAGAAAAAGAGACTCAGGTGGAGAACATCAATTTTCTTACCAAGCAAAACTCAGAAGCTAGAGAAGCAAATATGGAATTCACCAAGACAATCATTCAACTGAAGTTGGATTTGAACCAATTTTCGTCTGGCTCGAGCAAACTAGACAAGATACTTGGACTTGGTGTCACGCCCCGCCCCGCAACCACTACCAATTTGGCACGATTCGGCCGCGGCGACGGACCGCCGAACGGACAGCATCTTCCTTGTCCGCCCAAGGCTCAACGACAGGAATGTGTACGAGAATTTACCCAGGACTTTAAATTCTAAGCATACACATTCAACGAGGGCACAAATAGTGCCAACAACAAGAAGAGCAAGTAATCCACAAGATATACGAGTGAAATAAAGAGAGTACTTTACTAACTATTACAATAGTTGCATTCCTTACATCATTTTTCATCCAAAATACATAGATCTCCAAATCCTCACCTACAATAAATCTCTCTCTATACATAGGTGACTAAGGCAAAAGGAAAAGCTACTATACTACCACGGTCTCACTGGTCGGGCGCGACGCCCTTGCCGCGGTCCTCTCTCTGCAGCCCTGAACCTACCACTGGAAATAGAGTGGGGTGAGAACTATCTTCCATAGTTCCCAGTGGGCTCGGCCGCCGACTCTGCCGATCTCCCCACTAGGTCCAAGTGGGCACAAGTAACAACAGATAGATAGATAGATATGTATCTGAAAGCTGTAAATGCAGTAGTAGGAAAACTATGCTACTATGCCCATAATCATGAATATGAATGCATGCATCATATAATAAAGGTTTGCTATCATGCTAACAAATTCGATCCATGTTCGAATAGCAATGTTCAATGACATTAATAACCTTTCCATTTACCCAATCTGTGGCGAGGCCCTAGGGCTCGCCCATGACTCACCTTCAAATCCCAAAGTGGGGAGGGAGCTCCAAGTGCACCCAAGCCCGGGACCGTCTGCGGACCTCCATGTGGTCCGGACCTCCAAGTGGTCCTAGTCGCGCGACACTCCGGAGTACTCGACGACAATCCCCTCCATGTGGGGATTGGATGGCTATACCATCCTAAACGCAGACTGTGAGCTAGATCTATCCTCTCCAAGTGAGGATACACTGTAACTAGGGTCTACACCCAATCCAATCCCCTCCAAGTGAGGACGCCCTATACTAGGGTCAACGACTATCGCGGAATCATCGGTTCCCGACATTCATGCAATGCTATTTAGCTTTCTAAATTCATTGTTCACAAGGCATTTTCTAAAGGATCCACCTATCCCTAGGTCCATCAACCTCTAATGTTATTTACACTACATTAATGCCACTCGTTATCATTCAATGTTTGGATGCCACTCGTTTGTTCTTCAACAATAACACTACTTTCTATGTCATCAATACCCCCATCGGGTTCATCTCTTTTCATTCGCACCGTAGGATCCACGTCTCGACCCAATCCTCACCTATCTAAATTACCGAGCGTTCCCAAGTACACTAGGTCATAAATTAGAAAGTATAAGGAATGGAACTACTATGCAATCCTACCATGCAACATGAAGAGATGAAATTAAATGCAATCTAAGACATAGAATGGAGTTCGAAAGTTTCGGATGACACCCCCCACCTTTAATCAATGTAGAGGTTTCGGAAATCTTCTCTTGGCGAGCTTTACGAAGAGGCTTTAGCCTTCCTCGCCCAAATCCAGACTATCCCGGCTCGATTTTGCCGAGAACTTCACGTCGGTTCGCCGAATGCCGAAATCGACTTCGCCCCCGCGTTTTGGGACCTATCAATAGGGTTTCCGAGGCTTCAAATGAGATCAATCTCATACTTTTACAAAAAAACCCCATTTTGGAGCCCTAGGTTTGCACCTATAGCAAACCACCCAATAAATCCCTAGATTCTTGGGATTGATCTATTTAGAAGCTAGCTTAGGATTCATTTGACCCATTCCAAAGCATAAAACCCAAAAACCCTAAGTTCTAGGAGCTAGGGTTTGTAGCTTACCTCTTGAGCTACACCAATGGGAAGAGGAGAGGGAGAGGAAGATGCTCCTAGCTTCCTTCTTCTTCTCCTCCTTCTTCTTCTTCTCTTTCTCCTTCTCCTTCTTTGTTTTCTCTAGAGAGAGAGAGGGAGCAAGAGAGAAATGAGAGTGAGAGAGAGTGAAATGAGAGAGTGTGAGGGAGGGAGAAGGCTCAGCCCACTCAAATAAAGGCCATTTTGCATAAAAGCCCCTCAACTTTCACTCCTGTGCACTGCCCTCACTGGGCAGTTTTCGCGCGGAGGGACCGGTCTCCCCGACCTGGGGCCGGTCCTCGAGAGCTTCCCTCGGGCGCACGCGTTCGGGATCCGGTCTCTCCCCGGGAGACCGGTCCTCTGGAGACCGGTCTTCGCCTGAGAGACCGGTCCCCGAGAGCTCGATTTTCAGGACTTAGCCAATTTTTGGCACTTCTCGCTGGGACCACGTTCGGGAACCGGTCCCTCCCTGCCAGGGACCGGTTGCATCACGCAACCCTGCTACGCCCACCCAGGGGAACCGGTCTCTCACCTGCAGAGACCGGTCCCCGAGAGCAACATCAGCCCAATGATGCAGTTTGCCTCATTTGCTCTCGCGGACTCAACTCTAAGGCACTTTTTGTGCTTTGGACATTCTCAACTCCCACAAAGGGTATACTTTCGACAATTAGTCGATCCTGGATGAAGTACAATCCTCGTATTTCGAGAATTCACTTCCTTACATCCTCCCCTCCTTAAAAGGAGTTTCGTCCTCGAAACAAACCAATTCTTTATTTTAATTCAAATCCGTACCTTACTCCTCAAATAGATGAGGATGGTGTTTTCTCATCAGATCCTCGAGTTCCCAGGTGGCTTCGCGATCGTCATGATTGCTCCACCTAACCTTCACATAGGGGATTTCTCGATTCCTCAACTTTCGGACCTCTCGGGCGATAATCCCTACTGGAAACTCTTCATAGCTCAAGAACATACTTCGAAAACCATACTCCATTTCTTGATTCCTCAACATATGAAATGCTAAAGAACATATGAATGTTGATATTATTAGAAATATGCTAGTTGGTATATGTGCATGATGACATATTGTGAATTAACATATTGTGGATTATGTTAAATGGAGATATATACATGATGACGTATTGCATATGATAGATGAACTATGCATGTTGACATATAGAGGATTATGTTAATTGACATTTGCATGTTGAACTTGGGTCGATAAACTCTAGGTGAATTGAAGAACTCGACGTTGGAAAACAATGACGTATGAACTATGATCTGCGATGTGGACAAGTAGGATGTCAAATAGATCGAGTGGCATATGATTAGTGTAGTGGAAACACTTATGGCATGTTGAACACTTAGAGAACAAGTGTGGCATTAGTGAATGAGTCCAAGAATATAGTAGTGTATATGACACAAGTGATGGTAAACAACGCAAAGAAAAGAATTATTGAGATATTATGATATTTCAACCTTAGAGTTAAGGGTCATTTGAGTATGGTCTTCCTTAAAGTTAAGGAATGGATTGAACTTGGAATCCTCAATGCAGGATTGATCGTACTCACCTTTAGTCCTTGCTCGAGGGTGGTAGCTTCCCCTCGGGCGATGTGCTCCGAAGTCGACATCACTGGGTTGTAGCGGGTATCTCCCCAGAGGACGGTCCTATCGGGTAGTAGCGGGTATCTCCCCGGTTAATAGAATTTTGGATTGGTGAGTCTGTTGAGGGCGAATCCTACGGGTTAGCCAAGAGATTCGGTAATGAAATCTTGCATTCATTATGAATTGACTCAAGACCGAGTTGAGTGGCATAGTTGGTTAAGGTCAATGTAACCTTAGGAAAGAATAAAAACTGAGTAAAGTGTGGCTAAGAATAAAGAATAAAGAATGACATGTGATACAGAATTGCCAATATTATAAAGAATGGTAAGTGATAGAGAGTAGAATCAATTAATCTACTTGTATGAGTTGCATGATCTACATATTGCATGTCTTGAGGCACAAATATGTATTTAATATTTGCATTAATTATTTGTGGATATCTGTTGGACTAACATGTTTGCAGTGCCTCATTTGGACCTGGTGGGTCGAGCTTTTCCCTTGGATGGCCGTACCCACTGGGAACTATGGACAATAGTTCTCACCCCCCGTATTGTTTTTGGGGGTATAGGTTCACACGTGAGCGGCGCGGCGGCGCGAGGAAAGGGCGTAGCTCCGTAGATAGCGCCCTACCACCGAGACCAGAAATAGTATTACCCCGAGTCGGCTTAGCTAGGGGTTGTAGAAAAGATGTAAAACAATATTGTAATAATCTTGATTGTATTTGGAAGAAAAGAAAAGGAAAAGTGTAATATGTGATGTAGAATGTATTAAGTGAATTGAATGCTTGTAATAACTCAGTTGTTTATGTTTTTGATACTTCCTTATGCAATCTGTATGTTGAATATTGTTCCTGATTGGAACCTCTTGTAATGTATTGATTGCGACGCCTTGAATGTATAGGGGAGACTCTATTCGTGGTACAGGGGAAACCCTGCCCGTTCGGCGGTCTGTCAGCGTGCCCGAATCCGACCAAAGAGGCGGGCTCGGGGAGTGACAGAACCCCTCGGGCAGTCCGACTTGAAGTGACCCTCTTTGCCACACGAATAGCACCTGCCCCGACCCTGTGAGCACTGCCGTGGGTAATGGCGACCACCGCAGATCACACAACTCAGAGTCTGGTGACGCTCAGATCCTCCACGCTGTGCTGATGAGTCACGTCCTCGCGACTGGCTCCTATTCCTAGGGTGTCTCGGCGGCCTCCTAGAGTGCTCCTGGCTCGCACCCTCAGCCGCGGGCCTTTTGCCCTTTCCTTTATCCAAGCCCTCACGGCGCTCCTGCAGATCCGCCGCGCCGCTCTCCACAATGAGCGCGCGGTTTACCACATCTCGGTAAGTCTGGAGGTTGGAAGACTGCACCAACCGAAAGATCGACGGTCGAAGTCCTCGCTCGAAGATGCGAGCCTTATTCTCGTCGTCTCGCACTACAAAGGGCACATAGTGTAGAAGCCGAGAGAATTCCCTCTCGTACTCGGCCACAGTCCGATCCCCCTAGCGCATCTCGCGCAGATCTTGCTCCATTTTTCTCTTAACACTGACGGGGAAGTAGTGCTCCAACAAGAGTTCCTTGAACTTCTTCCAAGAAATTGCTGCTAGGTCGGTGTTGGGATTATCCTGGATTCCCAACCACCAGCTATAGGCCTCGCCGACCAAGTGATGAGTGGCGAGCCAAACTCTATCCCTCTCCTCCACGAAAGTGTCGCGGAATAACTTTTCCATATGCATCAACCACTTCTCTACGATCTAGTGGTCGGCTTTCTCACCATCGAAGATTCTGGGGCTACACCTCCTGAACTCGTTGAGGCGATTCATGAGCCGCTCCCGCTCCGCTCCCTCAACCATTACGGGGAAAATTGCTGTTGCTACAGGCACCTGAGCTGGGGGTGCCGCAAATACCTCCTCCCGAGGTGCTGCCGCAGGTGCCGTCCGCGAAGTGCCATGTGCAGAGGACGACCCCCTGGGTGTCGCCACCTCTACCGGCGCGGGTGGTACAGGGACTTGAGCCTCCCTGGCAGCCGTCTGCTGAAGTAGAAGATCCTCTAGGTGCTGCATCCGTGCCTCTTGCCGACGCGCCGCATCTGCCTGCTGCCGAGCCGTCGCCACCTGCTGCGTTACCAAGTCTGTGAGGGCCGCAAGCTGGCTCCTCAACTCACGGATCTCGTCGAATCCGGAGGTAGCGGATGTCTCCACTTCCTCAAAAGTTGCCGTATCGTCCGCTCCAACAGACTTAGAGCGTATCGTCGGCATTAGCACTACAACATCATAAAAACGTAAGTTAATAAAACCCACGCTATCGCAACCCCGCTCAACAATAAGTACCCAAATCATGCGAAAGTAAGGAAGTGTTCTTTACTACTAACTCCCGATGTTACGTTGTCGGCCGCCAACGTAACCCTCCGCGAAGTTAGAAGCTATACACTTCGATTTAACTCCACTTTCTAGAGTTATCAAGAATACCCAATCATGATACTTTCGCTTACAAATCAAATAGACCTCGTCTCTCACGAGTCTAATTCCTATAGTCCAACCGGCCTAAGGTTTACTAGGTCCACTAAGACTCAACTCTAGGCTCTGATACGAAATTAATCTGTCACGCCCTGGGACACAGCATAGGCCCGCCCGGTGCGTGCCCAGACCCGCCATATGCCTACACATATAAGGCGTCTACAACAAAAGAAATATAAAAGCAAGGAAAGTAGAACATCTATAAATATCAGAGCAACTAGCATGTAAAAACTAACAACAAGTAGGAAAAAAAAGAAACTGAACACTAAAGCATAATGTAAACTAATACATCATAGATCTCAATATACAAAAGTAGGGTGGTCTCTATAACAAGGTACAAAACTCTCACAACCTCTCCAAATGAAAAACAAAAGAGAGGTGGACCACCTATCGCCGAGTCCCTTGATAGCTAGCTCGAGACGAAACCTTTCCCGCGATCCCGAGCCCCTCCCGAAGTGGAAGGCTCTAAAATAGAACATAAAACAGGGGGCGTGAGAACTATAATTTATAATTCCCAGTGGGCAATTACTGACCTTAGCCAAATGCACCATTAGGCCCAAATCATGAGCAGATATAGACAATGAAATAATAACTGCGGAAATAAAAGCATATAATAAATGCTATACTACTATGCCACAAGTAAACATGATATGAACATGGAGTACATCTACTCTATCATGATCTAATATGCCGATACATAACAAGTATGCTCTATCATGGCTACCAAGTAAGCTGTGATGCAACAAGTATTACTATCAAGTATACCACATATCAAAGTGTCCAATACATATCTAGGATGCACTAATATGGCAACCAAGTATACTCTATGTCCCAATGTCCACTGAATCCAACTACGATATACTATCAAGTAGTGATTATAACATATACGACTCCGTGTCGATTTCCATGTCCCAATTAAGGACCTACACAAGGTAGTCCAGCTTGTGCCGCCTAGCTGCCTGTGGTAGCCCATCATTCCATGCTAGGAATGAGTCTGTCCCACACGGCCCTGCAGGCGTCTCGCCGCCTAGCTGCCCGTGGTAGCTCATCATCCCGCGCTGGAATGAGACTATCCCATGCGACCCTACAGGCGTCTCAATCCCGCATGCGTGAACCGTGTCGCAAAAGGCCAACTCCGGAGTGCCGGCTTGTAGGGAGCGACCCTCACAAGCATGTGCGAATGAGCACAAATGGCAAGCAAGCAAAGTCATCATCTCAACGATCAGGTCATCATGGCTCTACCATGGAAATGATCGCTAGCAACTCATAGGTCTAGTCCAATGTCCCAAGTGAAGGTTTAACCGTTCAATAATTCCAATACCCTTTTTGTGACCTTAGATTTACTAAGTCCATACATATTTCAAGCCTAATGCCTCTTTATAACATTAGCTTACTATACCAATTCCAAGCCTAATGTCTCTTTATGACATTAGCTTATTATCTATGCCAAGCATGAATTCTAAGTCCAAGAGTGTATGAAGCTTGTCATATTCACTATATGCAACATGATCCAAAGTTACAATAAGAATGCTATCCATAGAGCCGAGCCCAACATGAAATTCTCTACTACATAGAGGTCCAAAAATGCATTATACATAACATGTGTATTTTCAGCATTCTAAAATTCTCAATAATTCTATTTAGCATGAATATGCATGCATTTTCATTTTACGATAAGTAAAAACCATTATAGGGATGATTTATTCCATTTTGGTGAGGCCAAACCCACCACAACTCTTGCGCTCCTTCGTTTGCTCCGACGAAGGTGTCCACTAGTCTCCTAGCATCCTAAAGATGTAGGAACAAGAGTTAAACGAACCTTATGAACAACCATAAGGTTGATCATTAACCATCTCAAGCTAAGGTGGAAAAAAACTCACCGAATGCGAAGGAAGCTCTCTCGATCTCCAAATGGGAGTTAAAGTCTTTCCAAACCAACCTAAACAAGGGTTCTAAACCCATCAATTAGGTTCCAAAGCCCCCAAATCAAAAATTCCCAAAATAACCCTAAATCCCAAAATCTAGGATTTTATTTGATAAAACCTACCGAAACATGCTCTAAAGAATAGATTAAGCATACTAACCTCCTTGGTAGCTCCAAACAAAGCTCAAAATGCTCTAAGGTTGAAGATTGATTCTCTATCGAGCTCCTAGCCCAAGCTCCAAGCCTCCAATGGTGAAGAAAGAGAGAAAGGGTTGATGCTCCAAGCCTCCTCAAGCAAGCTCCTCCTCTCCTCCTTCTCCTTCCTCTTCTTCTTCTTCTCTTTCTAGAGGATGTGAGAGAGTGAGAAGTGAGGGAATGAGAGAGAGAAAATGGCCTATAAGCCCTCCCAAGTAACAATATCCACTTAGGTCCCCCAACAATCCATCCTGTGCATCAGCCCAAACTGGGCAGTTTTCGCCCAGATGGACCGGTCTCTCCCTGCCTGGGACCGGTCTCTCGGTTCGTCCCGTAAAACCAACGTTCGGGAACCAGTCTCTCCCCACATGGGACCGGTCTCTCCCCGCGAAAATGTACTCGGGGACCGGTCTCAACCGCTAAGGACCGGTTGCCTCAAGTCCTGCCGCAGCACTGTTCCGGGGTGACCGGTCTCTCCCACCAAGGACCGGTCCCCGAGAGTGAAAACTCTCAGGACTTGCCAAAATCCAAAATTCAAACTTTTTAGGTCGGAATACATTCTACGACCCTCCACAAAGCATGGAAAAGCTCGGAACTCAAGTCAAACACTCGAACCTTGCAATTTGCACGGGTCTAGTGTGTTACAGTGAGAGATAGAAACGTGAGGGGCTTCTTAGCATTTTGTTACAATATAAGAGGGGATTAAGAGAGGGCTTCTCTCTCTCTCTCTCTCTCTCTCTCTCTCTCTCTCTCTCTCTCTCTTTCCCTCACTCTCTTTCATCTCTCTCTCTCTCTCTGTACGTGAAGGAGAAGAGAAGAAAGAAAAGAAAAGAAGAAGAAAGAAAGGAAAAGAGAAGAAGAAAAGAAGGAGAAGATGGAAGAGAAGAAGAGGATCATCATCACCATCATCATCATCTTCTTCTTCTCACCATTGGAGCAAGCTTAGAGAGGTAAGCTTGGTGCTCTCTCATGGTAGATCTTTAGAGATAGGTTTTTGATCTCTAAGAATGGATGGAATGGAACCCTAGCATGCTATTAAGATGGTTTTTCCCCATTTCATAGATCGATTTAGTGGATTTGGTAGTAGTAGCATCTAGGGTATCCAAAATGGGGTTTTGGTATATATGAGGGTTTGATCTCATTTGACCCTCTATAAACCTAATTGTTAGGTGTCTAAACGCATGGGAAGCGACGGATTGAGCATTCGTCGAGCAGGTGTAGAGATATCGGCAAAATAAGGCCGAGCGAGCTTCGTTTTGACCAAGAGGGCCGAGGCGACGTCTATAAATCGCGAAATTGGGTCCCGAGCACTGTAACAACAAAGCGAAGACCTTTAGTTCTCGGAACTGCCAAGCGGCGCGCTGTTGGAGCGCAACTGCGAGATCGGGCCAAATTGGGTGCCGAGTGCCGCAGGAGGCCGATTGCAAGTGTCGACGAGCAATCGGAAAGCTAGCTAAGGTGGGTTGTGCTTATCGAAGCGACTAGGTCGCCCTTTATGTCTAAGAAACATACGATTTCATATTGATGCATGTTAATAAAATGACATAGATGATGCATGTGGTAAAATGCTAAGTAGATGCATATAAAATGATATAGAGATCAAAGAATGCATGATTAGCATTGTAAGAATGCACCAGGTAGATATGCATGTAAACTAGATGATAACTCTAGGGTGAGTAGAGTTGATTGACAAGAGAGATATATGATACTCGATTGGACAACAAGGATGTCGAATAGATCGAGTGGCACCTAACCTAGTATTAAAGAACATAGGTTGAACGAGTAAACCTAGAGTCGAACAAGTCTAGGTGTGTGGCATCGAACCTAGTGTTAATAAACATAGGTCAGACAAGTGAACCTAGAAGTTGATATCTAGGTAGAGATGATATGGAACCTAGTGTTTGTACCTAGGTTATGTGACTGAGACCTGGAACCTAGAGTGATATTGAACCTAGGTTGTTGAGTACAGTGGTATTAGCCACTAGGATGTTCTAGGTCGACAGCATAGGGTTGGCTATGGACCCTCGACCTGTGGAAGTGGATTCCGGAATCCCAGGACTTGTGATGACCCTGGTATCAAGGCTAGGGCGTGTGCGACGACTTCGCCGCCGAGGTTGATACAGAGGGAGGATTGGGGGCGATCACTTGGAGATCACCGCCCGGGGCTTGAACCATTGACGTGGCGTGTGCGACGACTTCGCCGCCGGATGGTTAAGCCGATTGTGGATCAGACCGCCGAGATTTACTGCAACCATTACTGGGTAAGTACGATATGGGTGCCACGAGGTGGCTAAGTCACGATAGAAACCATTGTTTGGTGAGGTGCGATTAGTTCGCCGCCAGATGGGTATGTCATGACTTGAGTCCTCGCTGGGTAAGTGCAACGTGTCCGCAGCCAGAATGGCTATGTCAAGGGACTTGAGCTGGGTTCAGCGTGTGCGACGATTTTGCCGCTAAGAGGCTAAGTCACAGAGGGCGGTAGGCTATTGAGTAGCCAGTGCGCGAACTATCTGCGGATGATTGACTCGAAGCCGAGTCGAATGGTTAGCTTCGATAAGGTAGTGGAACCCTTATGAGCTAGAGATAGAGGCTTGGGCAAAGGTAATAGAGACCTTAGAAGCCAGTGGACTTGGAGTGACTCTAAGGTAGTAGAAACCTTAGTGTTGAATGTTATGAGCTAAGAGTAGTCAAGTAAAGTGTAGAATCAATTGATCTACTAGTTGTTGCATAGAGTTGGATAATTTTCATATCGCATATCGTGAGACATGGCATGTATTTCAATTCGAATATATATATCTGTCGTATATTGTTGAACTAACATGTTGCAGTGCCTTCTCGGACCTATCGGTCGACCTTTTCCCTTGGGTGGCCGTACCCACTGGGAACCATGGAGTTGGTTCTCACCCCACGTTATTTTGGGGTGTTTCAGGTCCGCACGTGAGCGGCGCGGGGGCGCGAGGCAAGGGCGTAGCTCCATAGATAGCGCCCTACCCTAGAGACCGAGGTAGCAGTACCCTGAGGCAGTCTAGCTTAGGGGACTAGAGGTTAATGAAACAAAAGTATCAACTTGTATTAATTGTAATAATCGGATTGTATTTTGGAAGTTCAAGGTAAACAAATGTATTATGTGGAACTTGAGAATGAATGCTTGTAATAACATAGGATGTGTTATGTTTTTGATACTTCATTATGCAATCTGTTGTTGAGTACTGTTCCTGGTTGGAACCTCTGTATTGTGTTGATTGCGATGCCTTGAATGTACAGGGGAGACTCTGTCCGTAGTACAGGAAAAACTCTGTCCGTTCGGCGGTCTGTCGGCGTGCCCACGACCCGGCCAAATAGGCGGGCGGTCGCGGGGCGTGACAGTAACCGAACTCTCTCTATATATAATTATATGTAATATATATTTTAATTATATAAAATAATATATATTATGTATTTTAATTATATGTATATAGAATTTAGATTCTTGGGCGGACAAAACTAAACCAGCAAAATCCTACTCTAATTGCTCTCCTTCTCTCTTTTACACTCGCTCACAGAGTCGCTTTTCCTAATTTTATTTAATACTATAATCTCATATTTCATGCATTCATTTTATATATTTGACTATTAGGTATTTTTTGTATTGAACTTTAGATAATGTTTTATAAAAATTAAACTGTAGATTGCACAATATTAAGAATTTCAAGCGGCTCGTTTAGGGCTCGAGCTTGCTCGACTCGTAGTTAGGCTCTCTTGAGCTTGGCTCGAATTAGTTCAAGCTGAGCTTGAGCCTAACTTTAGACTCGAAATTAATTTCAAGCCAAGCTTGAGCTGAGGTAAGCTCGCTCAAACTCAAGGGGTACAAACCCTTGGTGCTTTTGAAAGTTTTCTTGCTCAATTCTGTGTGTGTGTGTGTGTGTGTGTGTGTGTGTGTGTGTGTGTGTGTGTAGAGAGAGAGAGAGAGAGAGTGTCCGGCTGCTATGCTATCGTTTGCACCAAACACTTAGTGCTATCAAGTTTTCTGCCGTTAGATTAATTCCTTTGATTATTTTTACCCATTAGATTATACTATTCAACCAACTACCCACTCAACCGTAGGGAGCCTACATCATTCTAACCGCACATTTTTTAATCCAAGGGCTAAAAAACTAATAGCACCAATAACTTGGTGCTATTAATAGTATTCCAGCCTATATTTATATAGTTGAGCTAGAATACTATCGGTAGCAAATAGGCTCCATTGCCACCAATTTGTTTTCGATAATGGAGTCTCCAAATCGATGATCGGCACTGTTGAGCGTGATATATATATAGTTGAGCTGGAATACTATCGGTAGCAAACGGGTTCCGTTGTCACCCATTTATTTTTTATGATGGAGCTTCCAAATCGACGATCGGCAGCGTTGAACATGATCTATACCACTTGAAGTATTTAGAAATCAAATTTCATACTTTTTCGATATTATTCTCTTATCTATCGAGTGGACATAAAAATGAACGGCTGAAAATGAATATTTTTTAAAAAATGATGATAGGAGTTTTGTAATCAAGATTAAGAGTATAGATTTTGTTTTAAATAATTTAAAGAATTATCTAACAAAAATTCATTTGATTTGGATATATTTACGCCGTTAAACGAGAAATCGCTTTATATCGACAATTAAAATTACAAATTTTGAAACCCTTTGATCATTAGGCAAATGATATTGAAAAGATTTGAAATTTGATTTCCAAACACTTCAAGTGGTATAGATCATGTTTAACGGTGCCGATCGTCGATTTGGAGGCTTTATCATCGAAAATAAATGGGTGACAACGAAGCCCGTTTGCTATCGATAGTATTCTAGCTCAACTCTATATATATATATACATGCAAGTTAATATTAACTTCATCCCAAGACATCATTGGCTTTCAATCAGGTAGGTGAGAAACAAGTATTGAAACTGTTGAATTTTTCACAGAATCCAAGAAGTTGGGTCAGGATATCAAACGATATAATTTAAGTCCATTCTCTAATACCAATATAGGTCCGAAAATATATAGAAAATCCATTGGAAACAATTAGGTAAGAGCAACAATTAGGTAAGAGCAACATAGATAATCAACGCCTATTGCTTCTTTTAAAGAACATAATCTTCTTCTGATTGGCGCCTTGATGAACTTTTAATATTTGTGGTTCCTTAGATTGTCAATGCACCGTAGCATCATGCCTCACCTAACGCAAAGAAAATACGAACCAAAGCAGGTAAAAAGTCCTTGTCCAGAAACTGCTTTATAGATTTAGAATTATTGTTTTGGGATTCCTTGCATTGCTTGTTTACTTACAGGAGAATTTAGTAGCCTAGTTTAGTCCTTTAATCTGGAGATGTAATGAGGAAAACAAAAAGGAAAATCAGAAGTTGGAGATTCTGTTTCTCTGTAACCTCATTTTTGCGGAATTTTGAAGCACCTATCGGCCCAATCTCTTGTTCATTATTCCTCGTCGTCATCACCATTATAATCTAAGCTCTTCTGCGCTGATACATCAGAAGCAAATTTACACACTTGTATTTTGTTTTCTTTTTTATCACAGGCATCAGAAATTTCAGTCAAAAAAAACAAAATTAAGGTAAGACTATTAAGTGGCGGTCGAAGTGCCCCTATTTCAGATTCACACAGTGAAATAATGCATTTCGCGAAGTTCATCCTCTATTTTAAGCTGTTCTCATCAATCAACTACAAACACTATTTACAGATAGGTAAGCAGAAAACATGACCAATAAAAGCATCAAGAAGCTCACACTCCCCTCCCCTTCACACAATAATATCATATACTGTTCTGTTTCTTATATTAAAAGGTAGCAATTGTATGCAGTAAAATCCGCTCACTGAATGCCGATAGCTTGAATTCTTCTAATCAAAGAGAGAGAAAGGGCATTCTTTCCCTCCCAATCTTCCCTCTCCTCTTTCTTATCGTGCACGCCAAACTTGTTGAGCAACTCGTTGTTGCCGTCCAATATGCTGACGATCTGCTTCATGCTCGGCCGCCGATCAGGATCTGAGCAAGTGCACGTCACCCCGAGCCTCACCAACCTCGTCGTGTTGGAACTGCCCGTCCAGCCGATGATCTACCAAGTCCTCGATGGCCCTCCTTGCCTCAAAGCTCCGCTGCACCCTTCTCACTAGTAGCACCTCTGGCGACCGGAAGTCCACCGCCATCTGCCCGCTCACCACCTCCAGCACCACCACGCCAAAGCTGTACACGTCCGCTGCTGTCGTCGCCTCGCCCGTCTCAATGTACTCCGGTGACATGTACCCAAATATGCCGCGCGCCGAAGAATTCATGTGATGGTGCCCGTGCTCGTTGCGGGAGAGGAACTCAGCAAGCGCAAAGCAGCCGAGCCGGGGGTTCATGTCGGCGTCGAGAAGGACGGCGGAGGAGGTGATGTTGCGGTGGATGACCTGCTCCTCCCACTCCTCATGGAGGTAGAGCACCGCGGAGGCGAGGGACTTGACGATGGTGTAGCGGCGGTGCCATGGGAGGACGTAATCGCCATGGTGGTGGCGGCGGCGGTTGAAGAGGTAGTGGCTGAGGAGGCTGCTGGGCGAGTAGTCATAGACGACGAGCATCTCCCCCTGCTCGGTGCACCACCCGCGGAGCTGCACCAGATGGCGGTGGCGGAGCCTGGTCAGGTTGTCGAGCTCGTTGGCGAAGCGGACCCGCAGGGCTGGGCACGTCTTCATCCCCAGCCTCTTCACCAGCACGTGGAAGCGATTCTCCAAGAACCCCTGGTACCCGGTCCCGAAGTCCAGCTCTGCCACCATCTGCGTCTCAGAGAAGTTGTTGGTGTCCACGTTTGGAATAGGCTTACTCCCAGAGCTTCGGCTCTCATTGCTACCTCCGCCGCCGGAACCGTTGCCGACGTTGTCTGCCGTGAAGAAAATGGTGGAGCCCGCTGCCGTGTGGTAATTGGAGTTGGACAAAGTGCTGACTTGCGTTGTGGGAACCGACGAAGCAGAGGAGGAGGAGGAGGAGGAGGAGGAGGAAGAGAGGGAGATGTACTGAGGGTGGGACTTGAAGGACGGAAGCGGCGGGAGGTCGCCGGAGGAGAAGAGGTTCTCCGTGACCCATTTCATGGTTGGCCGGGATCGGGGATCGTGGAGGGAGCAGAGGAGGCCGAGGCGGAGGAGCCGCCCCATCTCCACAAGCGGGTACGTACCGTCCGCCAGCTTGTGGTCCACGGCGCTCAGCAGGTTCTTCTCGTCCGACAACCGTCGCACCCAATCGAGCATGAATATCTCGTCGTCCGGATAAGTCAGGTCGACGGCCCGCCGCCCGGTCGCCACCTCCAGCACAACGATTCCGAAGCTGAACACGTCCGACTTGGCCGTGGCCGTGCCTTTACGCTGGAAGCTCTCCGGGGGTAGGTATCCGATCGTCCCTCCGATCCGGCTGGTCTCGGAGATGCGGAACTGGTAGTCAGCCTTGGCCGACGCGGACCGCATGGAGTGCACCTCCACCGGCTCGTTGCTGCCGTTGCCGTTGCCGCCGCCGTGCTCGAGCCACCTGGCGAGGCCGAAGTCGCCGAGGCGGGCGTTGTAGTCGGCGTCGAGCATGACGTTGCTGGTCTTGACGTCGCGGTGGATGATCTGCGTGTCGAGCTGCTCGTGCAGGTAGAAGAGCGCGGCGGCGAGCCCCGAGACCACGCGCCGACGCCGCTCCCACTCGAGCGGAGGCCCGCACGAGGACGGGGAGAAGAGGATGCGGTCGAGGCTGCGGTTGGGCATGTAGTCGTAGACGAGGAGGAGGCGATCGTCGTAAACGCACCAGCCGCGCAGGCGGACGAGGTTGCGGTGGCGGAGCTGCGCCACGGCCACCAGCTCGGCCGCGAAGGCCTTCTCGAAGCGGTCGCCGTGGCTGGCCACGCACTTGACGGCCACGGCCGTGCCGTCGCTGGGGAGGACGCCGCGGTAGACGCGGCCGAAGCCGCCGCTGCCGAGGACCTCCTTGTCGCTGAACCCGCTGGTGGCGATGTAGAGCTCCGAGTAGCTGAAGATCCGGGGGTTGCCGCCGCCCACCTTCTCGTTAGGACAGCCGTCTACGCCCGCAATGTCCTCGAAGCGGGACGAGTCGTGGCCGCGCTCTTCGATGGCCGCGCATCGGCAGAGGCTGCGGTCCCCGCAGAACCAACGGACGGCGCCACGAGCACCTCTCCATATATTATTCCAACTTTTGTTGCGGTTTACCTTCAAGTATTCGGAAGAATTAGGTTCGGCTAGGAAGCAGAGGCGGTTCAGCGTCATGTCTTCACTTCCCTTCTTCTCCGGCTTCGATTCAAATTGAGAGCGTAACCACACATGCATAAACTCTTTCCTCAATCTGGCGAACGCACTAATAATAACACAGATAATTATAAGAGAGATGTAGCAGTGGGTCAAGCCGTGAGGAGGTGGGGGTCGAGGGCGCGAGGGCGGGGGGATGGGGCGAGGTAGAGATGGGGCAGGCAGGGGCAGGTGAGTGAAGATAGGAAGAAGAGGAAGAGAGCAGGAGCGTTTGGTATTCCGCCCATAAATGTAGTTGACTCGCGTGGCAGAGACAGGCCGGTTAAGCGAGCGAGCGAGAATCGACTAAAGGGTACATATCGCTCGGAACCAAGAAGAGAGATGAATTTTAGGTAAATATGTACGAGAACACGTCTATTCTTGAGCAGGTGGAAATGGACCTTTCAACTTTCTTTTTTGTTGGCATTAACATCTTTCTATAGTTTAATTTTGACGAATTTGCATGAAAAATTCACTAGTTTTAATTTTTTTTAAAATTTGACCGACTTTTTTGATTTTACAGATTCGATCTGAATTTTCAACAAATTGACCAAAATATTTTTTTACCTTTTTCTCTCTATTTTTTTGTTCTCGTGTTTTTTTTTTTTAATTCCTCTCCGAAGAAGGCGGCGGACGCGAAGGCAAAAATAACCCGCTTCGCCTGTGGCCCTCACGTCCTCGCCATCCTCCATGCATCCCCGCCCCTCCTAGCCTTCGATCCCGCTGAGGCCATACTGCGACTCTTTTTTTTTTTTTTTTTCTTTCCGACCCTCTTCTATTGTGTCTGCGGCCGACGACGAAGAGGAAGTGCTTCTCGTGGCCGAAAAGCACGCTGGCGAGAGAGAGGAAGAAAAATAGTTACACTCCGGCGAGGGTGGTGGCTGTGATAGAGAGCAAGAAAGAGATCGTGACAAAAAAAAATTATAAAGAGAAAAAAAATAAGAATAATAAAAAATAATAATAATAAATATTTTTCTCCTACAGAAAATATCAAAAGTTATAAAAGAAGGAATAAAAAAGATGAATTTGCACTGTTAAAATAAAATTATACTGTTTGAAAAAAAAATACAGAAAATTACATTTTTTGAAACAAAAATTATACTATTTGAGATGAGAGTTACACTCTTTAGGCGAAAGTTGTACTCTTTGAGTAAAATTTATACAATTTCTCTTTTTCTTCTTCCTCCTCTTTTTTTTTTCCTCTGCTTTCTCATCTTCATTATCCTTTTTCCTCCCCCTCTTTCTCCATTCTCTTTAGCTCGTAGCCGTCACCGCCGCCGCCGTTGTACATGCCCCCGAGAAGCTTGTTTGGGACTTTCGCAGAATTACCTAAATAATACTTTAATCAAGCAATATCACCTCCTTTTGGACTACAGAAAGCACCAGTTGCCTGCTTCCCCCTTGAATCCCCCAGAAGAGTACATCAGAAGAATACATTTGTGGGCAAAGCCGGCGACTCCCTCGAAGACGCATTTCCACAAACGTCTTGTGGATGCCAAATTCCTACTAATCCGGTCGGGTGGAGGCCGCTGCACGGCGCGAGCTCGGCAGCAAAGACGAAGCGTGGTCGGGAGCAGGAGCGGCCAAGCATGAGATTTGCGCCCACATACCGCTTGGCGTAGAGGTAGAGGACGAAGACGAAGGCAACAACCATGAAGAGGAAGATTAACGCAGCCAACATGATCTCGCTGCTTATGGTCTCCGCCGCGGCGCTATTGGTGGGCGCCTACGCCTCCTTCTCCGCCATTGTTGCCGCTAAAAATGGGATTTTGGGAATTAACTGGGTTTCTCTCTAAAATGGGGAAATTATGTGAAACCGGTGAGATTTGGGGAATTGTGGGGGCTTTCTGTGGGGAAGGTTGCAATGGAGAGGGGGAGAGAGGGCATATACGACGGCGGCGGAGGCGAACTGGAGAGGAAGAAGGAGGAGAAGGAGCAAGAAGAATGAGAAGGAAGACGAGAAAGCGGAAGAAAGAGAAGGAAAAAGAAGAGAAAGAAAAATTGTGTAAATTTTACCCAAAGAGTGCAACTTTTACTTAAAAAATATAACTTTCATTTTAAAGAGTGTAATTTCTATCTCAAAAGTGTGACTTATATTTAAAACAATGCAAAATTTTTTTCAAACAGTGTAACTTTATTTTAACAGTGCAATTTCATATTCTTTTCCTTCTTCTATGATTTTTTAATCTTTCCCGTAGAAAATTTTTTTTATTTTATTATTATTATTTTCTCTTTATAATTTTTTTTTTGTCATGACCTCTTCCTTACTCTCTATCGCAGCTACCGCCCTCGCCGGAATGTAACTATTTTTTTGCCCACTTCCTCGCCGGCATGCTTCTCGGCCTCGAGAAGCACTTTCTCTTCGTCGCTGGCGGTGACGGTGGAGACGGCGGGTTTGTTTAGCAAGTAGAAAGTCTGCTGCAGTGGAGGTGGAAGGCGAAAGCTTAGGAAGAGGACGTGGTACCGATCTCACTATCATCACGGAGGGTCGCGGAGGCGGTGAAGAGGGTTGGAGAAAAAAAGAAAAGAGAGTCGCAGTGCGGTCTCGGCGGGGCCGGAGGCAAGGAGGGCGGGGAATGCGTGGGCGAGGGTGAGGGCATGAAGTGCAAAAGCAAGGCTGACCGTTTCTGCCTCCGCCTCCACCTCCACCTCCTTCTTCAGAGAGAAAAAAAAAGACGGGAGAAAAAAAAAATGGAGAGAGAAAAAAGTATAAGAATATTTTGGTCAATTTGTTGAAAATTCAGACCAAATTTACAATATCGAAAAAGATAGCCCAGTTTTACAAAAGCTAAAAACTTGTGGATTTTTATACAAATTGGCCTTCAATTTTTTTAATTTAAAATACATTTTTGAATTTCTTAAACACTTTGTTAAAAGCAACTATTTCGTTGGTTTAAAAAATTTTACGTAAAAAACTGTAAGATTGGGACTATAAATGGCTTGCAATCTTTGCATTCGAAAGTATTAATTTATTAACAAAAAAAATTGACAATATTTTTTTAGTTGTAAAGTATATTTAATAAACTATCATTCATTATTCGGCCAACTTGCATTACATGTTAATTAATTATAATAATTCGAAAAAAACTTCAATTATCAATCATATATATATATATTTTATTTTATTTTATTTATTTATTTATTTATACATTATTTTTTTTGAAGTTGCCACATGGCAACTTTTCCTTCATTTTTGAGTGTGCTCCACCCGAACCAGCTAAAGTCCTTCATCTTCCTCTTCCTTCGGCTGTTATTTTCGTTCAACGATAAGATGAATTCCACGGGTCATTATCGCTTTTTTTATCGCTGTTTTCTCTTTTTTTATCGATGTTTTCTATATTTTCTCCAATTATTTATCCGTCGTATCCAACGTATTACGACGCTAGTATATAATTATAGAGTAGAACTAGTATGTTATTAAGAATAGGGAGGCCTCCGTGTCCGTGTGCTCCTAAACCGTTTTTGATGATGAAACTTCTAAATTGATGATCGAATACATTAAACTTGATCTAACGTATTTGAAATATTTAGAAAATAAATTTTACAATTTTTTGATATGATTTATCTATTGATTGAAACGATTAAAAATAGATGCTTAAAAATAAAAATTTTGCAAAAAATTTATGATGTCGCACTAAAATTTTTAATTATAAATATTGATCTTGCTATAGATATTATAAAATTTCATTTGATTTAAATATTTTTATACCGTTAAACACGTAAACAACACACATTAACTATTAAAATTTGTTTATTTTGATATCTTTCAATGAATAAATAAAATAATATAAAAAAATCATAAAATTTATTTTTTAGATATTTTAAATACGTTAAATCAATTATAATGGAGCCAATCGTTAATTCGAAAGTTTCATCATTAAAAATAGTTTCAAGGAATGAAGGCTTTCGTGCTCCTAATAACACACTACTCCTATTCTATAATTATATGCAATATTTGTTCAAAGATAAGAGAAAAAATATTAATAATAAAAAAAGTTAAATTTGCTTTTATAGTTATCCAAATCATTATAGAACTTTATGAACATTTATTTAACGACCTAAGAAATAATTTAATTTAAAATAATTAGGAATTACGGAGAATGTTGATTCAAAGAGAAAGATAACGAAAATGTTTATTTTAAAATTGCATATAGATGAAAGGGTCGCTGGACAAACTCGCCTGTATTGTCAAAAGGAAGGTTCTAATGGATCAGGACCAGAAACCAGACGGGAGGAGAGAAAGGAAGGTATGGAAAGGTAAAGGCGGTTTGACGTCAGCGATGAGAGGGATGAATATAAAAATCGCGCATTTGGTGCCGCGTCGGATGGACGGGCGAAAGCGCGCAGACCCCCCGCGACTCACGTGCGCCGCGCGTCGCGACAAGAAAGACAGCTTCTAGAAATGGGAAAAATGGAACGCCCGTGGAAGGTGGCGGTCCTGGCGGACCCAACTCGAGCCGATGTTAAGGAATTAAATTCCAGATAGACGACAGACGGTGTGAAACGGTGGAAATGAAAGTCGTCGCTTCCCCACGGCCTGCGGGCCCAGCCTTCCCTATGAACTAGTATCTCTCTTTTTTGATCCATTGAAATTCTAATTTTAATCAAAAAAAAATTCTAATTTTATTTATTTTAATTTTTATATGAAGTTAAATTAAAATGATCAAAAATAATTAAAATCGTTAAATTCGGTGAAATTATTAATAAATTTAATAAAGTCTATAAAATTATTGATAAAATTACTTAAGTTCAAAAACTAAAAGTTTTAAAAGTCTTTATATATTCTCATCACAAATTTTTTGTAAACAATGTGGAAGGACCCCTTAAGTATTAAGGGGCTTTAAAATAGACCTCAAATTTATTTTTGAGGCAATTGCTTATATACCCTTGAAGACTTTCTGATTTACCTCTCTTAAAAGGTTAATTTTGCTCTTTTACGTTCCAACCTATTTCAAATATAGCCCTAGAGTTAAATTCTGTTAATGAACTGTTAGTAATAGTTGTTATCTGTATAAAATTATTATTTTTCCCTTTCAAATATGCCCTTCTATCATCACCTACTTTTCTTATTTGTCCTTAAGTTAGGGGCAAAAAAAAATATTTTAATTTTCAGTCTTTTCAAATATATCCTTCTACTATTACTAAACATTTCTTATTTGCCCTTAAGTTAAGGACAAAATAGGCATTTTGATTTTTTTTAACTCTAGTATATATTTAACTCACGTTTAACCCAACTTAACTTAACGGGTGGTAACTGCAGGGGTAATTTCGAATAATGGAGAAACATATGAGGGGTATATTGAAAAGAAAAAAAAATAGGGATAAATGAGATATTTTTGAAGTTTTGAGGGGTATATAGGCAATTATCCCTTTATTTTTTAACTAATTTTTTATAATTTTTTATTTTTTTATTATTCATGTTAGTTGATTAAATCAAAATATTTATAATATTTTAAATAAAATTAAATAACTAATAACTAAAATTTAATACATCTATTAAATTTGCTAAAATTTTAATTTATATAAAATTTTAATTTATATAAAATTTTAAATTATTTTTTTTAAGAGAAAGGTAGCATGCTAAAAAAAAACTTACTAGAAATGTGAAACAATTAAGTTTCGAACTTGAGACCTCATTACCAACCACTTACAATAAGAACAATCAATATTATTTTAATATTATTTTTTCTAAATTTTTCACACATATCTATATCTATATCTATACTTGTTGGTAGCCGATTTCCCGGACCCTAGTCCTTGTTGACGATCCTCCTCGGGGAGTGTGTCGGGATGGAAACGGCTTATGGTACTAACCCTCGAAGTTCGCGCCCTTCGATTGATCAAGCGATTCGGCTGATGAGGGCTCGGATCAGCCGGATTCGAAGCCTCTACAGTAAATTCGGTTCGGCTGGATGAGCCGAATATACGGAACAAGCAAAAACTAAAGTCGGCCGATGAGCCGAATGGCTAAAGAACACAGGAATTGATCGGCTTGAAGAGTCGAATGCCTTTATATTCACTGATAAGAAGTACAGGGGTCGAGTGTGCCGGATGGCATGCAGACTCGGTTGATCTACTTAAAACTACTCCTAGGAAGGATAGTAAATGCGGGAAAGAGAAAATTACAAGTAGACTGCTCCTACAAAATACAGAAAATTGCGAGAAAAATAAGGGCGGTCTTTGTTCACAGGAAAAGACCCCTTTTTAGGGCGTTATTGACCTATTTATAAATCGCCCATTGTGATCAGTTATTATCTGTACATGATCGGCCACTACTCCTGATTCTCCGAACCACTTTTAGTCCACTTTCAGCCGATCGGAACCGCCTACAACTGCTTACGGTTACTATAACCTCCCTTAATTGGCGCGACGGTTTGCTCTTTAAACTCTTCCGGTGCTCCTGGTGTATGGCAAGATTGATGCTTTTGAAGGGAATACCAACGTACCATCTATCCGCCCCTAATTGGCTCAACAATTGCCCCCTCGGCAGCTTTCGAAGTAACGCTTCGATAGCTGGCGTAATCCGAGGCGCGATTACTTTTCAAACTCTTAGTACGATTTCGTCTCAACCGTCCACTTTTTTTGCTGCCGAAATCCCGCCATCGTTTCAATAACAAGCGCGATCCGAGGCGTGGTTCTCGGTCCAATCAAATTCAAATTCTCTGTACGAGTAACTGACGTAATCCGAGGCGTGATCCTCTGTACGGTTCAATCTTGGCCGTCCATTTTCTTCTCTACGGCCCCGATCTTGCCCTCTATTTTTGTCTTATATGCGGCATTAATTAGGTCATCTTAATTACCGCCATCTATTCATCATTATAGCCGCCCTCGAAACTCGCTTTGATGGGACGGTTCGACGCGACAGCCTTTTCTTCTTCACCAGGCTTCTCATTCTTTTTTATAGCTTTTTGTCATCAGGCTTCATCATTTTCGCCCTCTATCTTTCTTCATTTTCTTCGCCTTCTCTGTTTCTCTTCGCCTCCTCCATTCTCCATCTCTCGTTCATAGCTTCTGCTCATTCTCTTCTTCCTTAGCTCCTTTTCGCTTCAAGTAATGGCGCTGCTCCCGTCTTTACTTACTCGTCCTTCGTTGGATTATACCCTGCTTAAATCGTATCTCGAAAAGGACCCTACTAGATTCATTTTGGGTCCCTCCTTTACTGAAGACCTGCCTGTTGATGTGTAACACACTGGACCTTTGCAAATTGCGATGTTCGAGTGTTTAATCAGTGTTCCCAGTTTTTTCAGATATTCTGGAGGGTCGTTGAGAGTGTTACGACCTATGGCTCGCATCCCAAAAATTGTAATATTTAAAGTAGCGCTAAGGTCACCAAAGTGATGGACTTAGGCTGCTCTCGGGTTGCATTTTGCTGGGCTGTGTACTAGTACACCTTGATGGTTGTACAGGTACAGAAAATGTACCGGTGACACCTTGATGGTTGTACCGGTACAAATGAGTTTTTTTGCCAACCCGAGTCTCGGGTTTGCGCGCACAGGATTTTGTACCTGTATACTTTCCCGTGTACCGGTACACAGTGCAGAATTCAGACTGCGTGATCTGAGGGGTGTTTTTGCAATTGTAACCTATCTATTAATACCCCCACAACCCTTAGAGTCTTCTTTGAGCCCTAACCTGTGGAGAAGAGAGGTAAGAGATCCCCTCTTGTTTTCCTTCCCTTTTTTCTTGTGTTTCGGCTCATTTTGATCTCCTCCCTTTGCTCCTCTTTGCTTTTGGTTGGGGTACCTCCTTGAAGAGAGCACTAGAGTGAGGATTGGAGTTTTTGGAAAGGAAGAACTTCAACCCTAGCTTACTTGCAAACTTAGTGTGGGGCTTTAGAGAGGTTAATAAGACTAATCTACTTCTTGATTCATGTTTTAGTAGCTTTTACTAAATGAAACCCTAGAATTGGAATCTAGGGTTTATTTTGGGGATTTTGGATTGGATGCTCTTGAAACCAAATTGATTGGTTTAAAATTTTGGTTTAGGTTGGACTTGAAGGACTCTAACTCCCATTTGGAGATCGAGAGAGTTTCCTTCGCATTCGGTGAGTTTTCGCCCTTTAGCTTGAGTTGGTTATTAATCGATCTTAGGATTGTTTGTAACGTTCGTGTATCTCTCTTTTCTATACCTTTAGGGTGCTAGGAAAGTAGTGGGCAACTTCGTTCGGCGAAACGAAGCGTTGCGAGAGTCACGGTGGGTTTGACTTCATGAAATAGTGTAACACACTGGACTTTTGCAAATGGCAAGGTTCGAGTGTTTGATCTGTGTTCCGAGTCTTTCCAGATATTCTGGAGGGTCATCGACAGTGTTCCGACCTATGGCTCGTATCCCGAGAATTGAAATATTTAAAGTAGCGCTAAGGTCACCAAAGTGATGGACTTAGGCTGCTCTCGAATTGCATTTTTTTGGGCTGTATACCGGTACACCTTGATGGTTGTACCGATACAGAAAGTGTACCGGTGACACCTTGATGGTTGTACCGGTACAAATACAATTTCTCAGCCAACCCGAGCCTCGGGTTTGCTTGTATAGGATTTTGTACCGATACACTTTGGTAGATTGCGAACTGGCAATTCTGCAGGGGTGTTTTCGCTATTATAGCAATGCTACATATGCCCCACGCCCCATTGCTGGTCTCTTGAGCTGGGAAATACAGGAGGACAAGGTGGGGAGCCCTTCTCTTCTCCTCTTTTGATTTCTTTCCCTTTTTGCTTGATTTTTAGTGGAATAATCCATTCTTTTGCTCTCTTTTTGCTTTTGGGTGACTTTTCCTCCATGGGAGAAGTCTTGAAGCTAGGAGCAAGGTTTGTTTGAGGGAAGGATCTCAACCCTAGCTGGTTTCTAGGGTGGTTTGAAGCTTCTAAAGAGGTTAGTAGCTTGTTTACCCTATTTGATCCATGATTTTGTTGATTTTTGCATAGAAACCCTAGAAATGAGGAATTAGGGTTTGATTTGGGAATTTTTGATCTAGGGCTTTTGGAGCTCAATTGATTGGATTAGAACCTTCCTCTAGGTTGCTTTGGAGGGGTTCTAGCTCCCCTTTGGAGCTTGTGAGGGATTTTCACCATATAAGGTGAGATTTTGGCCTTTTCTTAAATTAGTTAATGTTTAACCTACTCGTTGTTCGTAACGTTCATGTAACACTCCTAGTTTAACCCTTAGGAAGCTAGGAGGCGTGTGGGCATCTTCGTCGGCGCAAACGAAGGGTTGCGAGGAGATTTGGTGGGTTTGGCCTCACCAAAACGGGATAAATCATCCCTATAATGGTTTTTACTTATCGTAAAATAAAGATACATGCATATTCATGCAAGATAGATTATTTGTGAATTTTAGAATGCTTAAAGTGCACATGTTATGTATAATGGATTTTCGGACCTCTATGTAATAGAGAGTTTGCATGTTGGGCTTGGGCCCATGGATAGCACCTCTATGTGTGAATTTGGAATGTGTTTCATATAGTGAAAACGACTAGTGCATTGCATTCTTGGACTTAGACTCATGCTTCATATAGTAAGCCAATGTCATAAAGAGACATTAGGCTTGGAGTTGGTATAGTAAGCTAATGTCATAAAGGGGCATTAGGGTTGGACTAGATATGGACTTAGCAAGCTAATGTCATAAAGGGGCATTAGGCTTGGAATATGTGTGGACTTAGTAAACCTAATGTCATAAAGTGGCATTAGCGTTGGGACAAGATTTTGGCATAGTGTGATATAATGCCATAAAGGGGCATTGGACATATTGAATGGTTAAACCTTTACTTGAGGCATAGACTAGACCCTCGGGGTTGCTAGTGAGCATTTCTATATTAGAGACATTATGACTGTTGAGTTGCTATTTCATGTTAGAGACATGATGACCGTTGAGTTGCTATTCCATGTTAGAGACATGATGACGAGATCCGTGATATGATGACTATGATTACTTGCCATTTGTGCTCATTCGCACATGCTTGTGAGGGTCGCTCCCTACAAGCTGGCACTCCGGAGTTGGCCTTTTATGACGCAGTTCGCGCGTGCGGGATTGAGACGCCTGTAAAGTCGCGTGGGACAGCCTTATTCCAGCTTGGGATGATGTGGTACCACCGACAGCTAGGCGGCGAAGCGCCTGTAGGGTCGTGTGGGACAGTCCCGTTCCTCGAGGGGGAATGTTCGTACTACCACCGGCAGCTAGGCGGCACAAGCTGGACTACCTTGGGTAGATCCTTAATTGGAAATGAAAATCGACACGGAGTCGTTATGTAATAATCACTACTTGATAATATATCGTAGTTGGATTCAGTGGACATTGGGATATATAGTGTACTTGGTCGCTATGATAGTGCATACTAGAAATGTATTGGACACTTGGACATATAGTATACTTGATAGTATTGCTTGTTGCATCACAGTATACTTGGTAGCCATGATAGAGCATACTTGTTATGTATTAGAATATTGGATTCATGATAATTTAGATGTTCATCATGTTGACATCATCTTATATTGTGGCATTGTGATATAGCATTTATTATATGCTTTCTTTTCCACAGTTACTTATTATTACTCTTACCTGCTTATGTTTTGGGCCTAGTGGTGTATTTTGCTCAGGTCAGTAATTGCCTACTGGGAACTATAAATTATAGTTCTCACACCCCCTGTTCTTTGTTTTCTTTCAGAGCCTTCCACTCCGGGAGAGGCTCGGGATTGCGGGAAAGGTTTGTCTCGAGCTAGTTATCGAGGGATTTGGTGATAGGTTGTCCACCTCTCTTTTGTCTTTTTTTGGAGAGGTTGTGAGAGTTTTTTACCTGGTTATAAAGACGGCCCTACTTTTGTATCTTGAGATTTATGATATATTAGTTTACTTTATGCTTTAGTGGTTTAGTTCTCTTTCGACTCTACTTGTTGATAGAACCTAGCTGTATATTTGCTCTAATATCTCTAAATACTCTCTACTTTTTGTTCATTTATTTGCTTTTAGTCTAGACGTCTTATATGTGCAGGCATATGGCGGGTCTGGGTACGCACCGGGCGGGCCTACGCCGGGTCCCGGGGCGTGACAGATTAATTTGGTATTAAAGCCTAGGGTTTAGTCTTAGTGAACCTAGTAAACCTTAGGCCGGTTGGACTATAGGAATTAGACTCGTGAGAGACGAGGTCTATTTAATTTGTAAGCAAAAGTATCATGATTGGGTTTACTTGATAACTCTAAAATGTTGGAGTTGAATCGAAGTGTATGGCCTCTAACTTCGTAGAGGGTTACGTTGGCGGCCGACAACGTAACATCAGGAGTTAGTAGTGAAGCACACTTTCTTACTTTCGCATGATTTGGGTTTTACCTTCTTGAGCGGGGATTCGATAGCGTGAGTTTACTAACTTGCGGTTTTATGATACTATAGTGACGATGCCGATTACACGCACCCAATCTGCCAGAGCGGATAATGCGGCAAATTTGGAGGAGGTCGAGACCTCCGCTACCTCCGGATCCGGCGAGGTCCGTGAGTTGAGAGGCCAGCTTGCGGCCCTCACTGATATGGTGGCACTGCAGACGGAGGCAGCGAGCCGACAGAAGCCGCAGATTAAGCGCCTAGAGGACCTTCTACTACAGCAGGCGGCTGCCAGGGAGGCTCAGGTTCCTACACCAACAGTGTCGGTAGAGGTGGTTGCACCCAGGGGGCCGTCCCCTGCACTCGACACTTTGTGGACGGTACCTGCAGTAGCACCTCAGGAGGAGGTATTTGTGGCACCACTAGCTCAGGTGCTGGTGGCAGCGGCGGTTTTTCTCTTGATGGTTGAGGGAGCAGAGCGGCAGCGGCTTATGGATCGCCTCAACGAGTTCAGGAGGTGCAATCCCAGGATCTTTGATGGAGAGAAAGCCGACCACCGGATCGTTGAAAAGTGGTTGATGCACATGGAGAAGTTATTCCGCGACACCTTCATGGAGGAGAGAGACAGAGTTTGGCTCGCCACTCACCATTTGGGCGGCGAGGCCTATAGCTGGTGGTTGGGTATACAGGACAATCCCAACACCGACCTAGCAGCAACTTTTTGGAAAAGGTTCAAGGAACTCTTATTGGAGCATTACTTTCCTGTCAGTGTTAAGAGGAAGATGGAGCAGGATCTGCGCGAGATGCGCCAGGGGGATCGGACCGTGGCTGAGTACAAGAGGGAGTTCTCTCGGCTTCTACACTGTGTGCCCTTCGTTGTGCGGGACGACGAGGACAAGGCCCGCATCTTTGAGCGAGGACTTCGACCGTCGATCTTTCGGTTGGTGTAATCCTCCAACCTTCAGACTTATCGAGATGTGGTAAACCGCGCGCTCATCATGGAGAGCGGTGCGACGGACTTGCAGGAGCGTCGAGAAGGCTCGGATAGAGGAAAAGGCAAGAGGCCCGCGGCTGAGGGTGCGAGTCAGACGCACTCTGGGAGGCCGCCGAGACATCCCAGGAACAAGAGCCAGTCGCGGGGACATGACTCATTAGCACAGCGTGGAGGATCTGAGCGTCGCCAGACTCTGAGCTGCGTGATCTACGGTGGTCGTCATTACTTACGGCAGTGCTCGCAGGGTCGGGGCAGGTGCTACTCGTGTGGCCAAGAGGGTCACTTCCAGTCGGACTGCCTGAGGGGCTCAGTACCAGCACCATCTTCAGCAGGCGGCGGTTAGGGAGGCTCAGATTCCTACACCGCCTGCGCCAGTGGAGGTGGTCGCACCCAAGGGGTCGTCCCCCGTCCTCGACACTTCGCGGATGGCACCTGCGGATGCACCTCGGGAGGAGGTGGTCGCGGCACCACCAGCTCAGATGCCTCTGGCGGGAGCAGTTTTTTCCGCATTAGTTGAGGGAGCAGAGCGGGACCGGCTCATGGATCGCCTCAATGAGTTCAGGAAGTGCAGTCCCCAGATTTTCGACGGAGAGAAGGTCGACCACTGGATCGTGGAGAAGTGGTTGATGCACACGGAGAAGCTCTTCCGCGATACCTTCGTAGAGGAGAGGGATCGAGTTTGGCTCGCCACACACCACTTGGACGGCGAGGCCTATCGCTGGTGGTTGGATATTTAGGAGAACCCCAACACAGATTTGATGGCTATCTCTTGAAAGAAGTTCAAGGAGCTTCTGTTGACACACTACTTCCCTGACAGCGTCAAGAGGAAGATGGAGCAGGACTTGCGCAACTTGCGCCAGGGAGACCGGATAGTGGCTGAGTTTGAGAGGGAGCTTTCTCGGCTACTACACTGCGTGCCTTTCGTCGTGTGGGACGACGAGAACAAGGCCTGCATCTTTGAGCGAGGATTGCGACCGTCTATCTTCTGATTTGTCCAATTTTCTGACCTCCAAACCTACCGCGAGTTGGTGAATTGCGCGCTCATTGTGGAGAGCAGCGCGACGGATGTTCAGGAGCAGCGAGAAGGCTTGAACAAGGGTAAGGGCAAAAGGCCTGCGGCTGAGGGTGCGAGTCAGACGCACTTTAGGAGGCCGCCAAAGCACCCTAGGAGCCAACAGTGTGGGCGCGGCTCGGCAGCGCAACGAGGAGGCTCTGATCGACACCGACCTCCCAAGTGCGTGATCTGTGGTGGTCTCCATATTCCACCGCAGTGCCCGCAGCGGGGAGGGAAGTGTTTCCTATATGGCAAGGAGGGCCACTTCTGGACCGAGTGCCCGAGGGGTTCGTCACCGGCACCGTTGACTGTATCGGCACCGGCTCTACTAGCCGCCAGCCAGGGGACTCCATCGGCACAGTACCAGCCTGGATGGTCATCCGTCCAGCGTCAGAGCGAGGGATCTCAACAGGCCCCGAGTGGGCGCATGTACGCCGCTCAGACCGAGGAAGCGGTAGCAGCCGAGGATGTGGTTGCAGGTATCATTTTTGTCATACCCTGGAATTCTCCAAATCCGAGAGTTGTGCTTCGTCCAGAATCGACCAAGGGTCGAGTTGATAAGCTTTGGAAAAGCTTAGGATGCACAAAACCCAAGAAGTGCATTGGAACGGAGTCCGCGAGAGCAAATAATGCAATCTTCATTTTGGACTAAGATTGCTCTCGGGGATCGCTCTCTGGAGGTGAGAGACCAGTCCCATCAGCTGAAGGCTGCGGGGTTGCTGATGCAACCGGTCCCTGGCAGAGAAGGGACCGGTCCCAGCCTGCGACACCAGTGAGAAGAGCCAAAAATCGGCTAAGTCTTGAAAGTTCAACTCTCGGGAACCGGTCTCTCTGAGAGGAACCGGTCTCCCGAGGACTGGTCTCTGTCACGCCCCAATCCCCGCCAATTTGGTCGGGTTCGGGTCACGTCAACAGACGCCGAACGGACAGAGCCTCCCCTGTCCGCCCAAGGCTCTAACAACATGTGTAAATAGGCAATCAACAAGAGAATTGCATATATAATATAAGGCTTGCACGAGGGCAAACAACAACGGAAGCGAAAGCTCAAAGCTAATATACAACATACATGATACTTGATTTCGTTTGAACCAAATACAAGAAAATAAAACTATTACATTTGCATTCAACATCATTTCTTTTTACATTTAGCCATCCATCAAAGCTACATGATTGTTTACAACTTTACATCTCTAAGTCAACAAAATAAAGTTGATACATGTATACAAAAGGGAAATGGCTACAAAATGCATAATGTCCCGGTGGCCGCTATCTACGGCGCTATACCCTTGCCTCGGTCCTCCGCCGCCCCGCTCGTGCCAGGACCTGTAGGGTTAGCGGTGTGAGAACTACAACAAAGTTCCCAGTGGGCTCGGTATTCGACCTCGCCGACTTACTCACTAGGTCTATCCAGACATATGTATTTCAAAGGAAAAGATAACAAACCATCTAATGCTACTACTAATACAATGCCTGCAAGAAACTGGTCAGCGGACAAATAATCATATGGATGATAAATGCATGCATGCCCATTTACAAACTTGACTTTGGCTTTTACCCAATCTTGCCGGTTAACCTTGTTAACCCAAACAACTCACCACCAAAAATCCCTTAATAGCGGGGGACTCGAACCTCCCTAGGGACCGTCATTTGGGGGGACTTTACCACGCCCATGGTGACCAACTCCGGAGCGCACCGCTCGAGGGGGAGCGACCTCCCTCAAGCCTAGACGTAACGTGAGTATCAATCTAATCCCCAACTTGAGGATTCATAGCCACTAGTCACAATGCCGATGTCATGATAGGTCTGTACCTATTCATTCTTGCCACTCTCAAGGCTATACCCGTGATGATGCCATAATTTGGTTAAACTATGTTTAACGGTTCATCTCTCAATGCCAATCTTGTTTCTATGTCAATGTCCAATCTCACATTCACACAACTTGAGGGTCCTACCACACATGTCCATTTTGGTTCTATCATTCTCTATGTTCAACTACGTTAGAAGCATATAAATGAAATCAAACCAAGTTTCACATGTATCTACCCTACTATGCATGAATTGCTATATATATATGCTCAAGAATAGAGAAAACAGACATATAAGGGAATCCAACGATTCCGGCGTGCACCCCCCACCTCTATTAGTCGTGTGGGTGTAGAATATGAAGGCTCCCGCACTTTACGAAAGTCGATTCCGTGCCCTATAATCAAAATAGTGCCATATTAGGCCCTTTGTACAAGAACTATATTCTAACATTTTCGCAACGTTAAACGGAGTTGTCCAACGTGTTTAGGGTACCCCCAATCAGGTTTCTACGGGGTCAATTTGCCCCCGAAAAATCCTAAGGCAAAAGCCCCAATTTTTAAGCCTTAATATTGTCATTTAGGGTTTCCCCATGAATCGATCCCAACCCTAAGCAAATAATAGCTTAGAATCACCTAGGGAGCATTCTAACAAGGTTTTTAGGCTCATGGAACCATCCCTAGGGCATCTACTATGTGCCCTAGTGATCCACCATGAGAACCCCTCAAGTAAACCATGGATTTCATGGTTTCAAGTTCAATAGAGGGTTTCCAAGGCTAAAAACAACCCAAAACTTCAAATCTTAGGGATCAAAACCAAACCCTAGACTCATTTACACCAAAAACTCACCTTAGCCCAAGCTCCTCCAAGTCCTTCTTATAGGAGAGCTTGTAGAACCCACCAAAGCCTCCAAATCCACCTTCTTCTCCAAGTTCTTCTTATTCTTCTCCAAGCTCTAGGGGAGTTCTAGAGAGAGAAAGAGAGAAAATGAGAGAGGAGGAGTGAAATGGCTGTGGGAGAGAGGGGATGGGCCTTATATAGTGTTGTAATAATTGCACTAAAGCCTATCCACTTGTTTCCCATTGATCTGCCCAAACTGGGCATTTTTTGCCTTCGGGGACCAGTCTCCCCGACCAGGGACCGGTTCCCGAACGGGGGTTTTCCGGGACTTAGCCGAATATTCGGGTTTCTCGGCCGTTGCGCAACAAGGGACCGGTCTGCCCTTCAGGGACCGGTCTCCCGAGGACCGGTCTCATTGCCAGGGACCGGATGCCTCAGGATTTCCTGGCAGACTACGCGTACGGGGATCGGTCTCTCCTTCAGGGATCGGTCCCCGAGAGCACAAAATCTGGGACTTAGCCAGATTTTGAAATCTCACTCTCTCGGGTCCCTTTGTACCATATATAGGCTCCAATACACTTAGGACCTATACTTACTCGTTCCACTCCGTGTTCCGCTCGTTTGGACGGAACTCGGCACAATTTGCGAGGGATGTAGTATATTACATTCTCCACCCCTAAAATTTAGTTTCGTCCGCGAAACTACTAAGTTTGAAATTTAAATTTCATACCTCACTTCGGATCCTCGAAGAGGTGAGGATAACGCTCCCTCATTTCACTTTCGAGCTCCCACGTTTCTTCCCGGTCATCGTGCTCGCACCAATGAATCTTGACATACGGGATTTCGCTGTTCCGAAGCTTTCGCACCTCCCGATCGACAATATACGTCGGGAACTCCTCATAAATCATATCCTCTTGAAGTTCTATCGGTATATACGAGAGAATATGATCTGGGTCGTACACATACTTGCGAAGTTGGCATACATGGAATACATCATGTACTCCCGCGAGCCTCGGTGGTAACGCCAACTTGTAGGCCACCGCGCCAATTCGTTCCAAAACCTCGAAGGGTCCGATATAGTGGGGACTCAATTTCCCGCGAACACCGAACCGCTTAACTCCTCGCATCGGCGATACTTTTAGAAATACGCGGTCTCCTACCGCGAACTCAATGTCCTTTCGCCGCTTGTCGGCATAACTCTTGTGCCTTGATTGTGCCATCACTAATCTTTGTCGGGCAAGGCGGACTTTCTCTTCCGCCTCCCGCACCACTTCCGGGCCAAGAACCATTTTCTCGCCGACATCGCTCCAGTGTATCGGCGAGCGACATTTCCTTCTGTACAGGGCCTTGAATGGCGCCATCGCAATGCTTTCTTGATAGCTATTATTGTACGCAAATTCCGCCATCGGTAACTGATCGTGCCATCCGCCCTTATAATCAAGTACACACGCTCAAAGCATGTCCTCAAGTATTTGAATCGTCCTCTCCGATTGACCGTCACTTTGAGGATGGAATGCCGTACTAAAGTAGAGCCCGCATGCCTAGTGCATCTTGTAAGCTCTTCCAGAAATGAGATGTGAACCTAGGGTCCCGATCCGATACGATAGATACCGGAACCCCATGAAGTCTCACCACCTCGTCGATATTAACCTGGGCCAACTTGTCTCCCGACCAAGTAGTGTGGATCGGCAGAAAGTGTGCCGATTTTGTCAACCGGTCCTCAACTACCCAAATCGCGTCATGTCCACCTTGTGACCTAGGTAAACCTGTCACAAAATCCATTGCGATGTTTTTCCATTTCCACATGGGTATAGGTAGACTTTGCAGCTTTCCCGCCGGAAATCGACGCTCCGCTTTCACTTGTTGGCACATGAGACATTGCGCCACGAACTCTCCTATATCTTTCTTCATGCCCGGCCATCAATAATGCAATTTCAAATCTCGATACATTTTGGTGCCGCCCGGGTGGATGCTATAGGGAGATTGATGCGCTTCTTGCATAATCGCCCTCCGAAGGTCGTCGTCCTTGGGCACGCACCAACGATCCCGATATCGTAGTGCGCCGTCGGTTCCAATGCCAAAATCATCGGCACTACCGCTCTCAACCCTGCCCCGCACCTTTTGGAGAAACTTATCCGATGCTTGTAATCCTTTAATTTTCTCCAACAAGGTCTGTTGCACAACTAAAGTGGCAAGTGTTGCCGGCACTCCCGGCGCCACAACTTCTAATCCAAACCGTTGCATCTCCTTTTGCAAAGCCGGTTGAGGTGTAATCTCTGTCGCCAAATTTTCCACCGACTTCCTACTTAGAGCATTGGCTACGACGTTCGCTTTCCCGGGGTGGTAGAGAATCGTGACATCATAATCTTTGAGCAACTCTAACCACCGCCGCTGCCGCAAGTTTAGCTCATTCTGGGTGAACAAGTATTTGAGACTTTTATGATCGGTGTAGATCTCAAAATGTTCCCCATACAGATAATGCCTCCACAATTTTAGCGCGAAAACAACCGCCGCTAGCTTAAGATCGTGAGTCCGGTAGTTCTTTTCATAACTTTTCAATTGGCGCGAAGCATAAGCTATGACTCGGCCGTTTTGCATTAAGACACACCCGAGACCGATGTATGAGGCATCACTGTATACGACATAGTTTTCTCCCGACGTCGGCAAAGCAAGCACCGGAGTAGACGTCAGTCTAGTCTTTAGCTCCCCAAAGCTCCGCTCACACTCGGGGCTCCACACAAACTTCACCCTTTTGTGCGTAAGGCGCGTTAGTGGAGTTGTTATCCTGGCAAACCCCTCCACGAACCGCCGGTAATAGCCCGCAAGTCCAAGGAAGCTGCGGATTTCCGCTACGCTTGTCGGGCCAGGCCAATCCTTAATCGCCTCAACTTTCTTTGGGTCCACCGAGATGCCATCTCCGGATACCACGTGACCGAAGAAGGTAACCTCCGAAAGCCAAAACTCACATTTCTTTAGTTTTGCATAAAGCTTTTCCTTCCGGAGTATCTCCAACACGAGTCTTAGGTGCTCCTCGTGTTCTTCTTCGGTCCGAGAATATACCAACAAGTCGTCAATGAAAACCACGACGCAACGGTCGAATAGCGGACGGAAGATTCTATTCATTATGTCCATAAATGCCGCCGGTGCATTAGTGAGCCCGAATGGCATGACCGTAAACTCATAATGGCCATACCGCGTACGGTACGCCGTCTTGTGCACATCCTTGGGACGTATCTTCAATTGATGATACCCCGACTGCAGATCAATCTTAGAGTATACCCTTGATCCTTGCAACTGATCGAACAGATCATCAATTCTTGGCAACGGGTATTTGTTCTTGATCGTCACTCTATTCAACTCGCGGTAATCAACGCAGAGTCGGAGTGTTCCGTCCTTCTTCTTTACAAACAACATCGGAGCTCCCCACGGGGACACGCTCGGCCGCACGAAGCCTTTATCGAGCAAATCTTGCAATTGGGCTTTCAACTCTTTTAACTCCACCAGTGCCATTCTATACGGAGCCTTCAAAATTGGCGCCGCCCCGGGAATCAAGTCAATGACGAACTCGACTTCCCGATCCGGGGGCAGTCCCGGTAGTTCGGCTGGGAATACATCCGGATACTCCCGCACAACTCGAATACCCTCCAGTTCCGGGTACTTCTGTCGAGGGTCTACGATGGTCGCCAAATAGGCCTTACAACCGCCCTTGATCATCCTTTTTGCCCTCACTGTTGATATAGTGGCTGCGAAGCGCTTGCCTTTACACGCCCGGTAGACAAACTCCTCTTGGTTGGGTTCACGGAACGTGATCACCCTTCTTTCGCAATCTATGACCGCGTAGTACTTGGAGAGCCAATTGATCCCCAAGATTACCTCGAATCCCCACATTTCTTTTAAAACTAGAAGGTCGATCGGCATAATCTAATCACCTATCTGCACTGGGTAGTCCAAGCACTCGTCGTGAACGTCGAACGAGTGCTCGGGAGTATTCACCGACCAATACTCCTCGCTATGAGTGATCTCTATGTTATGGGCTTGTGCAAATGATGCTAGTATGAATGAATGAGATGCACCCGTATCAAATATAGCTCTAGCTCTAGTGCCTCTGATCAGAATAATACCTGCCACCACGTCGTCGGGAACTATGATCGGCTGCTCCTCCACCTGAGTGGCAAAAACCCGCCCACTAGGTGCTCGAGAAGCCTCCGGTTGACGAGGCGCCGACGATCGTCCAACAGATGTTGCAGGTAGCAGTCCCGCCAGCTGTCGCTGTGTGTACTGAACTGAAGCTGATGTCGGGGCTGGGGATGCGCCACCCGGGTACTCTCGGCTCATGTGCCCTGGTTGGCCACATCGGTAACACCGCCCCTCCTGCTGTGGGCAAATGGTGGCTCTATGCTCTCCACTGCATATCACGCACGGGTAGATAATCTGGCCCTGCGTCTGACTCCTACCTCCCCGCTATTGTGATCGTTGTGGTCGCGGGGGTCGCTTAGAACTCGATTGCCCCACCGATCCACTAGCCGGTCGCTTCTTGGACTTATCTCTTTTCCTGTCTCTCTCAAAAGTCTCGCACTCATCACGCGCAATGGCATTCCCGCGCTCCACCCAAAGCACGCGATCGAGTACTTCCTCGTAGGTCTTCAAGCGAAATGCATGAATAACCTTGAAAATCTCGGGTCGCAACCCGCGCTCAAACACCTCTGCTCGGTCCCTATCACCGTGAACCAAGTTCGGCACGCAGTTAATCATGTGCGTGAACTCCCTCTCGTACTCCCGCACTGATCGGCTTCCTTGCCTTAGCTTCCGAAAATCCTTCTTGATTTTTCTTTTGTCGCTTTCGGGGAAATATTCCATAAGCAGCATCTCCCGGAACGCTTCCCAAGTAAGAAAAGGGTGCCCTAGCGAGCGATTTTTCCTCGCTTGGTTCCACCATAGCCAGGCTGACCCATCAAAACAATGAGCCGCCAAATGAACTTTATCCTTCTCGAGGGTATAGATATCCTCGAACAAGGCCTCCATCGCGGCTAGCCAATTCTCCGTCGTCCACGGATCTTTCATGTCACCGTTGAAGGTCGGAGGGTTGAATCGCTTAAATGCCGTCAGCGCTGCCAACGTGCGCTCCTACTCGGCCTCAAGTGCATCGAAAATAGGAGCCGATGAACCCAATGCCGTCGGAGGAATAGCTGTCACAAGCGCTGCCGCCACCGCAGGAGGTGGTGCTACAGGAGCAGCCGGTGGGGGTGGATCCCTCGGTACTGCTGCTGCCGCTGCTTGTTGGGCCATCATCTCGTGGAGCCGCCCAATCTGCTCCCCTTGAAGCCGCATAGCCCTGGCCAAAGCCGCTACTTGGGCTCGCAACTCGCGCACGTCGTCCGACCCCGACTGCCCGGGCTCCTCCCGAGGCTCCGCCGGTGTGGACCTCGTAACTCTCCTTAGTGGGGCCATCGCGTCCTGAAACGCAATGTACACACACATCAGTACTCGAAGCACGTGACTCTTACACGTTCCAAATAACTATCCAATTAAGCGAAAGCAACAAGCATAATCGAGTCTGCTCTTGGTGTCATGTGGTCGGCCGCCCCACAAAGTCCCTTAAGTAGACCACGAGTACGCCTTCTAATCCATCTCTACTTCCTTCTAGAGAAGTGTTACCATTAACCCAATCTCTCGCTTTTGCATAACCCAAGTTCACGTTAAACATTTTCCTAAGTCCTTATGGCCTCCAAACCTATGGTTTCTAGGTCACTCCTAGACTTTTGCTTTCCACTTCGCGCGCTCTCTAATACCATTATATCTGTCACGCACCAATCCCCGCCAATTTGGTCGGGTTCGGGTCACGTCAACAGACGCCGAACGGACAGAGCCTCCTCTGTCCACCCAAGGCTCTAACAATATGTATAAATAGGCAATCAACAAGAGAATTGCATATATAATACAAGGCTTGCACGAGGGCAAGCAACAACGGAAGCGAAAGGTCTAAGCTAATATACAACATACATGATACTTGATTTCAT
Source organism: Ananas comosus (assembly GCF_001540865.1). Classification (NCBI taxonomy): domain Eukaryota; kingdom Viridiplantae; phylum Streptophyta; class Magnoliopsida; order Poales; family Bromeliaceae; genus Ananas; species Ananas comosus. Next base: position 9,057,047 of record NC_033625.1, read on the forward strand.
TTGAACCAAATACAAGTAAATAAAACTATTACATTTGCATTCAACATCATTTCTTTTTACATTTAGCCATCCATCAAAGCTACATGATTGTTTACAACTTTACATCTCTAAGTCAACAAAATAAAGTTGATACATGTATACAAAAGGGAAATGGCTACAAAATGCATAATGTCCCGGTGGCCCCTAAAACCCAACACTCGATAACCCCAATTGTTCCAATTGGCTGTTCTAACCCATTCTCGGTTTCGAATATGTGTTAAACTCGTACGTACGTAAAGATTATAGCGTAATTTAACTCATAGACAACTGAAGAAGAACGTCCGTATCATAATCAACGTAAATCATAACCAATGTAAAGAAAGGAAACTTTATGAATACGGACCTATCTGGATCACCCATTCAGCCGCCCCAGCCTACGATTCGGGTGACCCTTGAAACAACATCAAGAGTGTGGTGATTGGGATGTCCAGGGTCGTGCTCGCCCCGCCGCCTCCTGGCTCCGTTCCCATATCGCGGCATCTATCGNCCGTCATCTGGGGGGACTTTACCACGCCCAGGGTGACCAACTCCGGAGCGCACCGCTCGAGGGGGAGCGACCTCCCTCAAGCCTAGACGTAACGTGAGTATCGATCTAATCCCCAACTTGAGGATTCATAGCCACTAGTCACAATGCCGATGTCATGATAGGTCTCTACCTATTCATTCTTGCCACTCTCAAGGCTATACCCGTGATGATGCCATAATTTGGTTAAACTATGTTTAACGGTTCATCTCTCAATGCCGATCTTGTTTCTATGTCAATGTCCAATCTCACATTCACACAACTTGAGGGTCCTACCACATATGTCCATTTTGGTTCTATCATTCTCTATGTTCAACTACGTTAGAAGCATATAAATGAAATCAAACCAAGTTTCACATGTATCTACCCTACTATGCATGAATGGCTACATATATATGCTCAAGAATAGAAAAAACAGAAATAGAAGAGAATCCAACGATTCCGGCGTGCACCCCCCACCTCTATTGGACGTGTAGGTGTAGAATATGAAGGCTCCCGCACTTTACGAAAGTCGATTCCGTACCCTATAATCAAAATAGTGCCATATTAGGCCCTTTATACAAGAACTATACTCTAACATTTTCACAACGTTAAACGGAGTTGTCCAACGTGTTTAGGGTACCCCCAATTAGGTTTCTACGGGGTCAATTTGCCCCCGAAAAATTCTAAGGCAAAAGCCCCAATTTTTAAGCCCTAATATTGTCATTTAGGGTTTCCCCATGAATCGATCCCAACCCTAAGCAAATTATAGCTTAGAATCACCTAGGGAGCATTCTCACAAGGTTTCTAGGCTCATGGAACCATCCCTAGGGCATCTACTATGTGCCCTAGTGATCCACCATGAGAGCCCCTCAAGTAAACCATGGATTTTATGGTTTCAAGTTCAATAGAGAGTTTCCAAGGCTAAAAACAACCCAAAACTTCAAATCTTAGAGATCAAAACCAAACTCTAGACTCATTTACACCAAAAACTCACCTTAGCCCAAGCTCCTCCAAGTCCTTCTTGTAGGAGAGCTTGTAGAACCCACCAAAGCCTCCAAATCCACCTTCTTCTCCAAGTTCTTCTTCTTCTTCTCCAAGCTCTAGGGGAGTTCTAAAGAGAGAAAGAGAGAAAATGAGAGAGGAGTGAAATGGCTGTGGGAGAGAGGGGATGGGCCTTATATAGTGTTGTAACAATTGCACTAAAGCCCATTCACTTGTTTCCCATTGATCTGCCCAAACTGGGCATTTTTCGCCTTCGGGGACCGCTCTCCCCGACCAGGGACCGATTCTCGAACGGGGGTTTCCCAGGACTTAGCCGAATTTTTGGGTTTCTTGGCCGCTGCGCAACAAGGGACCGGTTTGCTCTTTAGGGACTGGTCTCCCGAGGACCGGTCTCACTGCCAGGGACCGGATGCATCGGGATTTCCTGGTAAACTACGCGTATGGGGACCGGTCTCTCCTTCAGGGATCGGTCCCCGAGAGCACAAAATCTGGGACTTAGCCAGATTTTGAAATCTCACTCTCTCGGGTCCCTTTGTACCATATATAGGCTACAATACACTTAGGGCCTATACTCACTCGTTCCACTCTGCGTTCCGCTCGTTTCGACGGAACTCGACACAATTTACGAGGGATGTGGTATGTTACAGGTCTCTCGGGGAGAGGCTGGTTCCCGAACGCGTACCCACGGGGGGTAGGCCCCGGGGACCGGTCCCTGGTCGGGGAGACCGGTCCCTCCGCGCGCAGAACGCCCAGTGAGGGCTATGTAAGAGATGGAAAGTGGAGGGGCTTATGTGCAAAATGGCCATATGAGGGGTTATTTGAGAGAGACTTTTCTCTCTCTCTTTGTCTCACTCCCTCACACTCTCCCTCAGCCTCTCTCTCTCTCCCTCCGATCGTGCAAGGGAAGAAGGAAAGAAAAGAGAAAAGAGAAAGGAAAGGAGAAGAAGAAGAGGACCAAGGAGAAGATCCTCTTCCTCATCTTCATCTTCATCTTCCTCTCACCTCGGAGCTCTTGGAGAGGTAAGCTTCCAAGCCCGTCAGTGGGAGAGCTGTCACATTTCTCGTATTGTACGTGTATGACATTCTCCTAATTGGGAATGACATTCCAATACTGACTTCAGTTAAAATATGGTTGTCTAAAGAATTCTCCATGAAAGATCTAGGAGAAACATCCTATATTTTGGGGATAAAGGTCTATAGAGATAGATCTAAAAGGATGCTAGGCCTCTCACAGAAAATGTATATAGAGGAGGTGCTGAAGAGGTTCGGCATGCAAAACTCCAAAAGGGGACTTTTACCTCTTAGACATGGAATTTATCTCTCTAAGAAAATGTACCCCAATATATTTGAAGAGATTCAATGTATGAGTAAAATCCCTTATGCATTAGCTATAGGGAGTGTAATATACCGAAAATTCAGAAAATAAATATCGAACTTTAGTGAAATTGACCAAAGTGTTAGGATGGTACACTTCGGAAAGTCCGAAGGTGTTAAAGTGAGTAAAAGTGCATTGTGGGAGGTTTTCGAGAGCTAAAGAATAAAAAATCTGCAAACTGCAGTTTTTGAGCTCTTGGGGACCGATCCCTGGTGGGAGAGACCGCTCCCCGACCGCGCGAAAACTGAGAAAGCTGAAAAAAATCGGCTGTCCCAGAAAACCAGCTCTCGGGAACCGGTCCGTGCGGGGAGAGACCGGTTCCCAAGAGACCGGTCCCTCTGGGGAAGAGACCGGTTGCGTCGCGCGTAGCCTTGGCTGCCCGCGGGAAGAGCTCTCTGGGACCGGTCCTAAGTCGAGGAGACCGGTCCCCGAACTCGAAATCTGCCCAGTTTGAGTAGTGTAATAAGATGAAAGCTGAGGGGTTTATTTGCATTTATGCAACCCAATGGTTAAGTTGTGGGCAATGAGGGCTTTTTCCTCTCATTCTCTCCCTCACACTCCCTCTCTTCTCTCTTTCTCTCTCTAGAAGATAAGAAGGAGAAGAAGAAGACAAAGAAAATGAAGGAAAAGAAGAAGAAGAAAAGGAGAAAGAAGGTGAAGAAGAAGCTAAGGAGTGAAGCTATCTCCTCTTTTTCCCCTTTGGAGCAAGCTTAGAGGTAAGCTTGAACCCTAATTTTGGTAGAATCCAAATTAGGGTTTGGATTAAGTTAAGAATGGTTTTTATAGGACCTTTAGAGTGTTTGGAGCTATCTTTTGCTTTCTTTGAGATCAAAACCATGGATTGAGTGTTGGAGGTGAAGCTTAGAGAAGAGCTTCATCCCCTCTCATGGTAGAATCCAAACTAGGGTTTGGATTGAACTAAAGATGGTTTTTGTGGAGTCTCTAGAGTAGAATGAAGCTTCTTTTGCTTCCCAATGAGATCAAACCCTAGGTTTGATATATGTTATGAGCTAGGGCACCCAAATTGGGGCTTTTGCTTACGAGGGTTCCAAAGTGAAATTGACTCTCTAGAAACCTAATTGGGAGTATTTCCGACGCGTTGGTGTGGTCGGTTGGAGCAAACGAAAAGCCTACGCAAAGTTATGACCAAATAAGCCTAATTTGGCTTCGTTAACTCGCAGGTAGCGAACCGGGGGTCTAAAAACCCCAAGAAAATCACCGGAGCACCTTTGAGAACCTACGAGGTGGGTGGTGCTATCCAAACTCGTTGAACTTCCTTCTATGCCTAATGTGTCATTCAATTGAGCATATATTATATACATTGTTGCATGCATCGTCGGGTATATGTAATGAGAATAATGTAATGTTGCATGTTGTGAGTACAATTTGCCTAATGAGACGGTTGAGATCCCCTATGAATGTTTAACCCTATATGTATGCATGAGGTAAAATGTGAGTACCCAAGTGAGGCAAAAGAACAAAGTGACACAATGAGACATAGATCGAGTGGCATTCGATAATGTAAAGTGATGTGACACTAGAGTTAGTGTGGGACAAAGAATCCATGTGACGTAAAGGACAATGATAAAGGCTAAAGTTACTGTAAAGTTTGGCATTTGAGAACAAAGAATAGAGATAATGCAAAGTGGGGCATAAAGAACATGTAAAGAGTAAAGAACAGTGATTGCTAGAGTTAGCAAAATAAAGAGATGTAAAGAACACTAGAGTTAGTGTAAAGACAATGATTGAACTATATATCCTTAGAGTTAAGGATCGATCATACTTGCGATGAGTTCCATGCTCGAGGGTGGTCGCTCCCCCTCGAGCGATGCGCTCCGGAGTTTTGCATCACGGGTTGGAGTAAACCCGAGGACGGTCTTAGCGGGAGGCAGCTGAGGGCCCGCGATGATGGACTTAATGTGGGCAAGTTAATGTGGCGAAACCCCCGGGTTAGCCGTGAGATTAAAGAACAAGAACAAAGAACAAAGCTTAAAGAATAAAGAGTAAAGAACAAAGAACTTGCATACTTGCATAATTTACATTGAGCATACTTCCTGCTTTATTGTTCAGACATATTAGCATCATGATTATAGTTGGGTTACTATTATGTTTATCCTTTCTATTATGCCTGAGTTAGTCCTAGTGGAAAAGTCGGTGATGTTGGGGCCGAACTCACTAGGAACTTTGTTGTAATTCTCACCCCACTATTCCACAGAGCCGGGACCGAGCGAGCCGGCGAGCGACCGAGGTAAAGGTATCGCACCGTAAATAGAGGCCACCGGAATTGAGTTTGGTTTACATTTTGCTAATAGAGTACCCTATGTTCATCTTTTGTATTTGATGATTAATGATGTAAAGAAAAGAATGTAAAGCTCTCTTTTGAAGTAAATGTGATGTACGAAAGAGATAATGCAATGTTGTAATGAAAGGCAAAGAATCATGAAGGTACAAGTTGGATGAAATAGAGGCAATGTATGTGATCAAAAGAGAATCATAGTACTTGTGTAGATGTTTAGTTTCCTTTCTTTCACTCATGGCTATTGCTTACCCTCGTGAAAGCCGTTTGTGTATGTTTCTGCTAGTGCACTTCTTATTTGAAAATGTACACGTGATGAGCCTTGGACAGACAGGGAAAACTCTTTCCGTTCGGCGTCTGTTTGACGTGCCCAGGCCGGCCCAAATTGGTATCGGTCCCGGGGTGTGACAGATATCGTGGTATCAAAGCCAAGAGTGAAAGAATAGGAATGGACCTAGAGACCCTTAGGATTGGAAGACCTTAAGGATCTAGGAAACGTGAGTGACGTGGGATCAAAGTTAGCGAAAGCATGTGATTGGGTTAAGTTGGGACGTCTCTAATTTGATTAGAGGCTAAGTTTAATTTTCATTTGTCATTTACTTCTAGTGTTGTGTTGAGCGGCCGACGACATGACGCTTGAGGCAAGGATGAATATGTATGTTGCTTTCGCCGAATTGGGTATGGTCAAGTAATGTTGGTCATGTAGCTAATGCGAGTTACTTCTTTTAAGAAAGCAATGGCACCTCGTGGTCGACCACAGACAAGGTCGATGCCGGAGGAACCGAATGCGGCACCCGAGCGATCCGAAGCGAGTGGCGATGGTGAGCTTCGGGAGTAGATGGCCACGCTTATCGGTGTAGTGCGGCAACAAGCGGAGTCTGTGCGAAGCCAAGGGGAGCAGATCCAGAGGCTCCAAGAGGCTATTGAGCGTCAGCAGACGGTGGCGGCCCAGGCGGGTGTCGGGCATGTCGCGCCCCCTGTGGTAGTGCCGAGCGTGGATGAGGGAGCGGTGGCAGCAGCGACTGTCCCATTTACAGTAGTACCGGCCGGATCGGGAACCTCAAATCCCGATAATGCGGCGGTAGAGGCGGAGCGGGAGGGCACGTTGGCGGCTCTCATTCAGTTCAAGAAGTTCAACCCACCTATCTTTGAAGGTGGATTGGTGGAGCCAGCGGTTGTGGAGTCGTGGATCGACTCGATGGAGACGCTCTTCGAGGATCTCAGTACCTCGGAGAAAGATAAAGTATACCTTGCCACCCATTGTCTTGGGAAGGCGGCGATGGTGTGGTAGAAGCGAGTTAAGCGGGATCGACCTACTGATCTTCCGCTTATGCTGTGGGAGGAGTTCAAGAGAGCGGTGTTCGCGAACTATTTCCCCGATATGGTGAAGTAGAGACTACAAGAAAAGTTTCGCAAGTTGAGACAAGGCGATCGATCGATGGGAGAGTACGAGCAGGAATTCTCTCACATCATTGACTGCGTTCCCGATGTTGTTAGAGATGATCGGGACCGGGCTGACTGGTTCTTGCAAGGACTCCAGCCGAGGATTTATGAAAAGGTGCAGATTTTGAAGCTAACAACCTTTGCGGAGGTCTTTGATAGAGCATTGTGGGCGGAGCACGGTAGTGCCCCTGTACGTGAAGAAAGGGAGGCTATGGCCGAAAGCAAAGAAAAAGGCAAGAAGCGAGCGACGGGTGGTGCCGGGGGCCGGCTGAATGCTAAGAAACCCCCTTGGTATCCCCGATAGCAGTCAAAGAACTGGAGACCACCTCGGTGCGTTATTTATGGCGGAGAGCACCGAGTGTTGACTTGCCCGCAGCGAGACGACAATTGTTTCAAGTGTGGCCAACCGGGGCATCTTATCCGGGAGTCCCCGACGTGGACGTCGTCTGCACCTACGACGGCATCGGCACCGTCTACCCCGAGATAGCTTGCGGGGTTACCACCAGCAATGTCAGCTAGGCGCGCGTCATCACCGCATCAGCCGGAGGGATCGAGAGGGCCTAGCGGCCGAGTCTTTGCCGCTCAGGTGGAGGAGCAGCAACCTGCAGCACCCGACGACATCGTGGCAGGTATAATTGTGATTAAAGGCACTAGAGCTAGAGCAGTATTTGATACAGGCGCATCTCATTCATTCATTAGCACATCATTTGCTAAAACTCATGGCATAGAGATGGTATACAACGAGGATTACTGGTGGGTGAATGCCCCAGAACATTCATTCAGCGTCCACAATGAGTGTTTGGCTTGTCCAGTGCAAATAGGCGATTGGATTATGCCGATTGATCTGCTAGTGCTAGATCAGATGTGGGGATTCGATGTTATCTTGAGGACCAATTGGCTCTCCAAGTACTATACGGTTATAGATTGTGAAAGCAAGGTGATCACTTTTCGTGAGCCTAATCAAGAAGAGTTGGTCTACCAAGCGTGCAAAAGTAGGCACTTCGCGGCGACCATATCGTCTGTGATGGCGAAGAAAATGATCAAAGGAGGGTGTAAGGCATATTTGGCAACCATGGTGGATGCTCGAAAGGAGTACCCAGAGTTGGGGGATATTCGAGTAGCGTGCGAGTACCCGGATGTATTTCCGGCGGAGTTACCGGGACTGCCACTGGACCGGGAAGTTGAGTTCGTCATTGACTTGATTCCCGGGGCGGAACCAGTTTCGAAGGCTTCGTATAGAATGGCACCGGTGGAGCTAAAGGAGCTAAAAGGTCAACTACAAGACTTGCTCGATAAGGGCTTCGTGAGGCCGAGTGTGTCACCGTGGGGAGCTCCGGTGCTATTTGTGAAGAAAAAGGATGGCACACTTCGACTCTGCTTAGATTATCGCGAGTTGAACAAAGTGACGATAAAGAACAAGTACCCATTGCCAAGGATTGATGATTTATTCGATCAGTTGCAAGGGTCCAAGGTGTATTCGAAAATTGATCTCCAATCGGGGTATCATCAACTAAAGATTAGGCCGAAGGATGTGCACAAAACGGCGTACCGTACGCGGTATGGCCATTATGAGTTTACGGTAATGCCGTTTGGGCTTACTAATGCCCCGACAGTGTTTATGAACTTGATGAACTGAGTCTTCAGGCCGTTGTTGGATCGATGCATTGTGGTGTTTATAGACGACGTATTGGTCTACTCGAAAAGTGAAGAGGAGCATAAAGAGCATCTGAGAGCTGTGTTACAAATACTCAGACAGGAGAAGCTCTATGCAAAGTTAAAGAAATGTGACTTTTGGCTAAAGGAGGTCACATTCTTGGGCCATATGGTGTCGGGCGACGGAGTTTCGGTAGACCCGAAGAAAGTAGAGGCAATAAAGGATTGGCCTCGCCCGACGAACGTAGCGGAGGTCCGCAGTTTTCTTGGACTTGCGGGCTACTACCGGCGGTTCGTGGAGGGGTTCGCCAAGATAACCACTCCACTAACGCGCCTCACGCATAAAGGAGTAAGGTATGTTGGAGCGACGATTGTGATCGGAGCTTCGAAGAGTTAAAGAGCAAATTGACGTCGACCCCGGTGCTTACCTTACTGACCCCGGGGGAGACTTTTGTAGTGTATAGTGATGCCTCTTATGTTGGTCTCGGGTGTGTACTAATGCAAAATAGGCGGGTCATTGCCTATGCATTGCGCCAATTAAAGAGCTATGAGAAGAACTACCCGATTCACGACCTCGAGTTAGCCGCGGTGATCTTCGCGCTAAAGCTTTGGCGGCATTACTTGTATGGTGAGCATTGCGAGGTCTACACATATCATAAAAGTTTAAAGTACTTATTCACCCAGAAGTAATTGAACATGCGGCAGCTGCGGTGGTTGGAGTTGCTGAAGGACTATGACGTCACTATACTATACCACCATGGGAAAGCCAATGTCGTGGCCGATGCCCTAAGTAGAAAATCGGTGGAGAACTTAGCGATGGCAATTACGTCTCAACCGCTATTGCAAAAAGAGATGCAAAGGCTTGGGTTGGAAGTGGTGGCGCTGGGAGTGCCGGCTACACTTGCCGCATTAGTTGTGCAACCGACCCTATTGGAGATGTAGCACACTGGACCTTTGCAAATTGCGAGGTTCGAGTGTTTGATATGGGTTCCGAACTTTTCCACACGTGGTGGAAGGTCGTAGATGGTATTCCGGCCTAAAAGTTCGATCTCTAGAGTTTTGGCAAGTGCTGAGAGTTTTCACTCTCGGGGACCGGTCCCTATATGAGAGACCGGTCCCCTCAGAACAGTATTGCGGCAAGGCTTGAGGCAACCGGTCCCTGGCTGGGAGAGACCGGTTCCCGAACGTTGGTTTTGCGGGATGAACTTATAGACCGGTCCTAGGTGTCGGGGAGACCGTCCCTCAGCGCGAAAACTGCCTAGACCGGGCAGTGCACAGGGTGATTCTTTGAGGGGCTTATATGGATTTTGTTGCTTCTAAGGGCCTTAATGCCATTTCCACCCTCTCACTCCCTCATTTCTCACCCTCCTTACACTTCTAGAGAGAGAAGAAGAAGGAGAAGAAGAAGGAGAAGGAGAAGAAGAGATTGGAGGAGAGCAAGATCTTGAGGCTTGGAGCATCTTCCTCTCCCTTTTGCTCACCTTTGGAGGCTTGGGGCTTGTGCTAGGAGCTTGATAGAGGATCAATCTTCAACCGAGCATTTGGAGCTTGGTATGGATCTTCTCTTGAGATTAGTTGCTTATTTCTCCCCTCTAGACCTATTTTTGGTAGATTTTGAGAGATGAAACCCTAGATTTTGATTTTAGGGTTTATTTTGAGAATTTTTGATTTGAGGGCTTGGAGACCTAATTGATAGGTTTAGAACATTCCTTTAGGTTGGGTTGGAAGGGTTCTTGCTCTCTTTGGAATCTTGGGAAGGGATTTCATCACAAGAGGTGAGTTATGCCCTCTATGCTTAGATGGTTAAGATTAAGGTTTTCGATGTTCGTTTTGATTGTGTAACTCTTGTTCCTACATCTTTAAGGTGCTAGGAGACTAGTGGACACCTCCGTTCGGCAAAACGAAGGGTTTCGATTTTTGGTAGGTTTGACTTCATGAAAATGGGGCAAAATGGCCCCTATGCATTACATTCTCGTTGTAAAGTCTTTTTGAATGTAAATCCATGCTAGATAGGATTTATGGGAATTTTAGAACCCTTGAAATGCATGTGCTGTGTGTAAGATGAATATCACTCTATATAGTAGAGCTATATGTGTAGACTGCATGCATGTGAAAGGTGTGCATCTTTTCAAGTTGAGAACATGTCTCCTATGCTAGAAATGGTTAGAATTATGTATTCATGAACATAATTATCATGCTTGGACTCGTTGAACAAAAGTGTCATAAAGGGGCACTTGAAACTAGCAAACTATGAAAATACAACATAGAGACATAGTGATAGGCCATTGGACATCGACTATATTCCATGTTAGAGACATGATGACATAGTGATAGGCCTTTGTGACATTTGATACATTCTATGTTCATAGACATGAGGACTTGAGACTTGAGACAGACTTATACGCATGCTTGCCATTGTGCTCATTCGCACATGCTTGTGAGGGTCGCTCCCTACAAGCTGGCACTCCGGAGTTAGCCATCGCGATACATGTTCGCAGTGCGGGATTGGGCGCCGAAGTGGATTGCTGTGGGAAAGGCTTATTCCTAAGAGTGGGGATATTGACTACCACGGGGCCATTAGGCACGGCATCGGCCAGACAGCCTTCGGGTGGGTCTTCATGCCAGACAACCTTCGGGTGGGTCTTATAAGATTAAACTTTTAAACAGTTGAGTGACAAGTGAACATTGACTAGAATAGTAAATAATGACATCTTTACTATTTGCATCGAGGACATCATGTTGGTTGCATACTCATGCTTATACAGGTTGATCACATTCATGAACATACTTGTTGTAGTTGCTTTATTACTTATGCAGTTCGTGCTAAGTCGAGACATCTTGGTAGAATGGTACTCATGGTTCCACACTTGTTCATTATTTCGCTTTCGTTTATACTTGTACCGACCCTCTTTTGTAGCTTTTGGGCCTAGTGGCACATTTCACTGAAGTCAGTAATTGCTCACTGGGAACTATTATTTAATAGTTCTCACGCCCTCTGTTTTATAGTTTTATTTCAGAGCCTTCGGCACCGGCGAAGGCACGGGATCGCGGCAAGGGAGTCGCGTAGCTAGTTAGCAGTGAGCTACTTTTGAGCTTAGGTGGTTTACTCTTTCTTTTATTGTATTCGAGAGAGAGAGAGATTTTGAGTACCATGTATAGAGAGACCGCCTATATATTCCCTTTATGTTTAACTTTTGTATTTGGAATTTTCTTTGTACTACTTTATGGCTTTTTTTTGTGGATTTTAGTTTTATACTTACCCCTCTGTGTAGAACTTAGTTATTTACTTTGCTCTGATATCATTAAATCCCTTGATTTTCCTGCTTTAATTATTGTTTGGTTTTAGACGCCTTGTATGTTTTAGACATATGGCGGGTCTGGGCACCCGCCGGACGGGCTTCCGCTGGGTCCCGGGGCGTGACAGGAGAGGATCAAGGAGTTACAAGCTTCGAATCCTTATTTCAAAAGGTGCGGAGTGAAGTTGAGAATGGTAGTGCCGAGGATTTTGGCATTGGAGCCGACGGCGTACTTCGATTTCGAAATCGATGGTGTGTGCCTAAAGATGATGAGTTACGAAGGGCGATCATGCAGGAAGCGCACCAATCTCCTTATAGCATACACCCCGGCGGCACTAAAATGTACAAGAATTTGACAGAACATTATTGGTGGCCGGGTATGAAAAGAGATATTGGGGAGTTCGTGGCGCAATGTCTAACGTGCCAACAGGTGAAAGCAGAGCGCCGATTTCCGGCGGGAAAGCTATAAAGTCTATCAATACCCGTTTGGAAATGGAAAGATATAGCGATGGACTTTATTATCGGTTTGCCTCGATCACAAGGCGGACACGATGCAATATGGGTGATAATGGATCGATTGACAAAGTCGGCACACTTCTTCGATACATACTACGTGGTCGGGAGACAAGTTAGCTCAAGTTTATCTCGACGAGGTTGTGAGACTTCATGGGGTTCCGGTATCAATCGTATCGAATCGAGACCCCAGGTTCACATCCCACTTTTGGAAGAGCTTGCAAGATATGCTAGGCACACGGCTCGACTTTAGCACAGCGTTTCATCCTCAGAGTGATGGACAGTCAGAGCGGACAATACAGATGCTCGAGGACTTGCTTCGAGCTTGTGTGCTAGATTACAAAGAAGGATGGCATGATTTCTTGCCGATGGCGGAGTTCGCATATAATAACAGTTATCAAGAAAGCATAGCGATGGTGCCATTTGAGGCACTATATGGTCGAAAGTGTCGTTCTCCTATCCATTGGAGCGACGTGGGCGAGAGAACGGCTCTTGGCCCGGATGTAGTGCGGGAGGTGGAGGAGAAAGTTCGCCTTGCCCGTCAACGGTTGGCGACGGCGCAATCTCGGCAAAAGAGTTATGCCGACAAGCGAAGAAAGGATTTAGAGTTCGCGGTTGTCGACCGTGTATTTTTGAGAGTATCGTCGATGCGAGGAGTAAAGCGGTTTGGGGTCCGCGGGAAGCTAAGTCCCCGTTATGTCGGACCATTTGAGATATTGGAGCATGTGGGTGCGGTAGCGTATAAGCTGGCACTACCACCGAGACTCGCGGGAGTTCACAACGTGTTTCATGTGTCAAATCTCCGAAAGTACATTCGTAATTCGACACATGTATTGGAGTATGAGCCCGTAGAGTTACGTGAGGATATGTCTTATGAGGAATACCCGGTGTGCATCCTCGATCGAGAAGAATGGAAGCTGCAGAGTCGCAGAATTCCATATGTGAAGGACCACTGGAGCAACCATGCGGTGCGAGAAGCCACTTGGGAGCTCGAGGAAACTATGCGGAGAGAGTATCCGCATCTATTTGAGTCGACAAGTTAAGGTATGCATAATTTTGCGGACGAAATTTTTTTAAGGGGTGGAGAATGTAATATACCGAAAATTCGGAAAATAAAATGTCGAACTTTAGTCAAATTGACCAAAGTGCGAGGATGGTACACTTCGGAAAGTCCGAAGGTGTTAAAGTGAGTAAAAGTGCATTGTGGGAGGTTTTTGAGAGCTAAAGAATAAAAAATCTGCAAACTGTAGTTTTTGAGCTCTCGGGGACCGGTCCCTGGTGGGAGAGACCGGTCCCCGAACGCGTGAAAATTGAGAAAGCTGAAAAAAATTGGCTAAGTCCCAAAAAACCAGCTCTCGGGAACCGGTCCCTGCGGGGATAGACCGGTCCCCGAGAGACCGGTCCATCTGGGGAAGAGACCGGTTGCGTCGCGCGTAGCCTTGGCTGCCCACGGGGAGAGCTCTCTGGGACCGGTCCCAAGTCGAGGAGACCGGTCCCCGAACCCGAAATCTGCCTAGTTTGAGCAGTGTAATAAGATGAAAGCTGAGGGGCTTATTTGCATTTATGCAATCCCATGGTTAAGTTGAGGGCAATGAGGGCTTTTTCCTCTCATTCTCTCCCTCACACTCCCTCTCTTCTCTCTTTCTCTCTCTAGAAGATAAGAAGGAGAAGAAGAAGACAAAAAAAAGAAAGGAAAGGAAGAAGAAGAAAAGGAGAATGAAGGTAAAGAAGAAGCTAAGGAGTGAAGCTATCTCCTCTTCTTCCCCTTTGGAGCAAGCTTAGAGGTAAGCTTGAACCCTAATCTTGGTAGAACCCAAACTAGGGTTTGGATCAAGTTAAGAATGATTTTTATAGAACCTTTAGAGTATTTGGAGCTATCTTTTGCTTCCTTGAGATCAAAACCATGGATTGAGTGTTGGAGGTGAAGCTTAGAGAAGAGCTTCATCCCCTCTCATGGTAGAATTCAAACTAGGGTTTGGATTGAACTAAAGATGGTTTTTGTGGAGTCTCTAGAGTAGAATGAAGCTTCTTTTGCTTCCCAATGAGATCAAACCCTAGGTTTGATATATGTTATGAGCTAGGGCACCCAAATTGGGGCTTTTGCTTACGAGGGTTCCAAAGTGAAATTGGCCCTTTAGAAACCTAATTGGGGGTATTTCCGACGCGTTGGTGTGGTCGGTTGGAGCAAACGAAAAGCCTACGCAAAGTTATGACCAAATAAGTCTAATTTGGCTTCATTAACTTGCAGGTAGCGAACCGGGTGTCTAAAAATTCCAAGAAAATCACCGGAGCACCTTTGAGAACCTACGGGATGGGTGGTGCTATCCAAACTCATTGAACTTCCTTCTATGCCTAATATGTCCTTCAATTGAGCATATGTAATATACATTATTGTATGCATCGTAGGGTATATGTAATGAGAATAATGTAATGTTGCATGTTGTGAGTACAATTTGCCTAATGAGACGGTTGAGAAGCCCTATGAATGTTTAACCCTATATGTATGCATGAGGTAAAATGTGAGCACCCAAGTGAGGCAAAAGAATAAAGTGACACAATGAGACATAGATCGAGTGGCATTCGATAATGTAAAGTGATGTGACACTAGAGTTAGTATGGGACAAAGAATCCATGTTACGTAAAGGACAATGATAAAGGCTAAAGTTAATGTAAAGTTTGGCATTTGAGAACAAAGAATAGAGATAATGCAAAGTGGGGCATAAAGAACATGTAAAGAGTAAAGAACAGTGATTGCTAGAGTTAGCAAAATAAAGAGATGTAAAGAACACTAGAGTTAGTGTAAAGACAATGATTGAACTATATATCCTTAGAGTTAAGGATCGATCATACTTGCTATGAGTTCTGTGCTCGCGGGCGGTCGCTCCCCCTCGAGCGATGCGCTCCGGAGTTTTGCATCACGGGTTGGAGTAAACCCGAGGACGGTCTTAGCGGAAAGCAGCTGAGGGCCCGCAATGATGGACTTAATGCGGGCAAGTTAATGTGGCGAAACCCCCGGGTTAGCCGTGAGATTAAAGAACAAGAACAAAGAACAAAGCTTAAAGAATAAAGAGTAAAGAACAAAGAACTTGCATACTTGCATGATTTACATTGAGCATACTTCCTGCTTTATTGTTCAGGCATATTAGCATCATGATTATAGTTGGGTTACTATTCTGTTTATCCTTCATATGATGCCTGAGTTAGTCCTAGTGGGAAAGTCGGTGATGTTGGGGCCGAACCCACTAGGAACTTTGTTGTAGTTCTCACCCCACTATTACACAGAGCCGGGACCGAGCGAGCCGGCGAGCGACCAAGGTAAAGGTATCGCACCGTAACTAGAGGCCACCAGAATTGAGTTTGGTTTACATTTTGCTAATAGAGTACCCTATGTTCATCTTTTGTATTTGATGATTAATGATGTAAAGAAAAGAATGTAAAGCTCTCTTTTGAAGTAAATGTGATGTACGAAAGAGATGATGCAATGTTGTAATGAAAGGCAAATAATCATGAAGGTACAAGTTGGATGAAATAGAGGCAATGTATGTGATCAAAAGAGAATAATAGTACTTGTGTAGATGTTTAGTTTCCTTTCTTTCACTCATGGCTATTGCTTACCCTCGTGTAAGCCGTTTGTATATGTTTCCGCTAGTGCATTTCTTGTTTGAAAATGTACAGGTGATAAGCCTTGGACAGACAGGGGAAACTCTTTCCGTTCAGCGTCTGTTTGACGTGCCCGGGCCGGCCCAAATTGGTATCGGTTCCGGGGCGTGACAGATATCATGGTATCAAAGTCAAGAGTGAAAGCATAGGAATGGACCTAGAGACCCTTAGGATTGGAAGACCTTAAGGATCTAGAAAACATGAGTGATGTGGGATCAAAGTTAGCGAAAGCATGTGATTGGGTTAAGTTGGGACGTCTCTAATTTGATTAGAGGCTAAGTTTAATTTTCATTTGTCCTTTACTTCTAGTATTGTGTCGGGCGGCCGATGACATGACGCTTGAGGCAAGGATGAATGTGTATGTTGCTTTCGCCGAATTGGGTATGGTCAAGTAATGTTGGTCATGTAGCTAATGCAAGTTGCTTCTTTTCAGAAAGCAATGGCACCTCGTGGTCGACCATAGACAAGGCCGATGCCGGAGGAGCCGAATGCGGCGCCCGAGCGATCCGAAGCGAGTGGCGACGGTGAGCTTTGGGAGCAGATGGCCGCGCTTATCGGTGTAGTGCGGCAACAAGCGGAGTCTGTGCGAAGCCAAGGGGAGCAGATCCAGAGGCTCCAAGAGGCTATTGAGCGTCAGCAGACGGCGGCGGCCCAGGCGGGTACCGAGCGTGACCAACGCAAGAAGTCACTTGGATGTCTACTCACTCGTCAGTGACTTACTCAATGTTGCAGTAGTGTGACTGGTCCTTTGACCTGCGGTGCCTCGGCTACTCACAATGAGGTTATTGCAGTTTGACTGTACATACACTTGGTCCCTAGCCATTCGGGTCCTTGCGGTGTATGTTGGCTGCAGTAAGTTCATTGTAGAAATAGGGTGCGCACTTAGATGGAATCGATCTCCCTTGGTAGATAAGAGTGTTAGTCCTATATGATTTATAAGACTGAGTTTAGAAGACCTTGGCCAGGGCAGAGTTAATAGCGGAAAAGGGTTTCCGATATTAGAAACTCGAGTCGAATAAATTTAACATATGACAGACGATGGGGTTTGGCGAGTTATTCCATAACCTTCGTTTAGTCGGGACTCATGATAGAAGGATTGTATCACACGGTAACTGCACCAAGAGGTTCAGTATTCCATTCTACTGGAATGCCACTACATGCTGCTAGGCGTCACTGGTGGATTGTGAGACTCATGAGAATTATCTAGATGATCGATAATTCTCATTGGGCTGAGTTGGAATTGTTCCGATCCACTGAAAGGAGTTTCAGTGATATTGTTGATAGTGATCAAAATATATCTCACTACCAGATAGAATAGAACCTATGGGGTCACACACATAAGAGGTTGTGATTGATCGGATAGCTAGATCGCGATTATTGAATCGCCGGAGGACCTAATTGTCAATATGTTGATAATTGGACTAATTTGTAATTATTATAAATTAGTGGTATTAAAGTGTAAATGTTACAAGAGAGGGTTTACTAATAGTTAATAAATTATAAGAGGACTTATGTGCAAATATTGCATTATTAATTTGATAAGATCAAATTAATATAAAGTTCAAGTCAAATCAAATTAGCATTTGATTGATCTAACTAATTAAGGAAAGGATAAATTTAAATCTAGATTTGTACTTATCCGTAATGGTTATTATATTATTAAAAGAGGATTATATTCCTCTATATAACAATACGGGAGTTTTTAGAAAACCCTAGCCGTCATCTCTCTTCTCCTCTCTTTTCCATCTTCTAGCAAATAGACGTCCTTTTGTAAGGGAGCTAGCACCCCGGTAAGGACATCGATGAAATCAAGAACCTTGTGTGGATACCTATAGAGGCCGGACGCGTGTGCGGCTTCAAGAGAATCGAATTCCACGATCATCAAATTGAGGTGAAGATCTATCCGCGAAAAATGTAAAGATTCGATCTTGCTTTTCTCCTTTAATCTTAAAGAACATGAGGGATCCTAATTGCATTGTTTTTGAGATTGGATCTCGAGAGTTTTTAAAAATCAAATTTGTTTGATTTCTTTTTCCGTTGCGTTTTACCGTACGCAATTTTCTAACAGATTCATCGGACCGTTTGAGATTTTGGAGCGTGTAGGCCTGATGGCATATCGACTTGCTCTACTACCGAACCTATTGGGTGTACACAACGTCTTCCATGTATCGGTCCTTCGGAAGTACATCTTCTACCTGGCTCATGTATTGGATGTTACACCTATAGAATTGCGGGATGATTTGAGCTTCGAGGAGCAACCCGTGAGAATCTTGGCTCGCGAGGTGCGAAAGCTGCGGAATCGGGATATTCCTTATGTGAAGGTTCTTTGGAGCAACCACGAGGAGCGAGAGGCCACGTGGGAGCTTGAGAGCGCTTTGCAGGAGCGCTATCCCCATCTTTCTCAGATAGAGTTTTGAGGTACGTTGCTTTCTAGTTTCGCAGACGAAACTCCTTTTTAGAAGGGGTGAATGTAACACATTGGACCTTTGCAAATTGCGAGGTTCGAGTGTTTGATCAGTGTTCCGAGTTTTTTTAGATATTCTGGAGGGTCGTTGATAGTGTTCCGACCTATGGCTCGTATCCCAAGAATTGTAGTATTTAAAGTAGCGCTAATGTCACCAAAGTGATGGACTTAGGCTGCTCTGAGGTTGCATTTTGCTGGGAAGTGTACCGGTACACCTTGATGATTGTACCGGTACAGAAAGTGTACCGGTGACACCTTGATGGCTGTACCGGTACAAATGGGTTTTTTCTGCCAACCCGAACCTCGGGTTTGCGCGCACAGGGTTTTGTACCGGTACACTTTTCCGTGTATCGGTACACAGTGCAGAATTCAGACTGCATGATCTAAGGGGTGTTTTTGCATTTGTAACCTATCTATTAATACCCCCACAACCCTTAGAGGCTTCTTTGAGCCCTGACCTGTGGAGAAGAGAGTTAAGAGCTCCTCTCTTGTTTTCCTTTCCCTTTTTCTTGTGTTTTGGCTCATTTTGATCTTCTCCCTTTACTCCTCTTTGCTTTTGGTTTGGGTACCTCCTTGAAGAGAGCACTAGAGTGAGGATTGGAGATTGTGGAAAGAAAGAACTTCAACCCTAGCTTACTTGCAAGCTTAGTGTGGGCCTTTAGAGAGGTTAGTAAGCCTAATCTACTTCTTGATTCATGTTATAGTAGCTTTTACTAAATGAAACCCTAAAATTGGAACATAGGGTTTATTTTGGGGATTTTGGATTAGATGCTCTTGGAACCAAATTGATTGGTTTAGAATCTTGGTTTAGGTTGGACGTGAAGGACTCTAACTCCCATTTGGAGATCGAGAGAGTTTCCTTCGTATTCGGTGAGTTTTCGCCTTTTAGCTTGAGTTGGTTATTGATCGATCTTAGGATTGTTCGTAACATTCGTGTATCTCTCTTTCCTATACCTTTAGGGTGCTAGAAGAGTAGTGGGCAACTTCGTTCGGCGAAACGAAGGGTTGCGAGAGTCACGGTGGGTTTGACTTCGTGAAATAGGGGAGAAATGTCTCCTATGTGTTTTATACTTGTCGTATCATCGAGATGCATGCATATTTATGCTAGATAGGATTTTTATGAATTTTAGAATACTTAAAATGCATGTGTTATGTATCATGAAAATTCAACTCCATATCATAGAATCATATGTGTATTCTACGTGCATGTGAAAAGCATTCTATATTGCAAGTTGGGGATATGTCTCATATGATGAAATGAACTAGAATTGTGTACTCTTGAACTCCTAACTCATGTTTGGACAAAGTGAACAAAAGTACCATAAAGGGGCACCTACTTAGTAAACTGTGAAACTGCAACATAGAGACATAGTGACAGGCCATTTGGACATCGACTATATTCCATGTTTAGACATGATGATATAGTGATAGGCCATTGAGACACTTGCTTTATTCCATATTTTAGACATGATGACTTGAGACTTGAGACAGACTTTTACGCTTGCTTGTCATTGTGCTCATTCGCACATGCTTGTGAGGATTGCTCCCACAAGCCGGCACTCCGGAGATAGCTATCGCGACACATGCTCGCCCGTGCGGGATTGGGCGCCGAAATGGAATGCCGTGGGGGAGGCTCATTCCTAGAGTGGGGATATTGACTACCACGGGGCCATTAGGCACGACGCAGGCCAGACTACCCAAGGCTAGGTCCTACAGGATTGGAACATTGGTGACTTAGTATACCGAGTGGACATTGACTAGAATAGTAAACAATGACATTTTACTATTTAGCTTGTGGACATTATGTTAGTCGTACTCTTGGACATTCATGTTACAGTAGCTTTATTACTTATGCAAATTCATGCTAAGTAGAGATATCATGTTATAGTAAGCTTTCATGTTAGTAGCTTATGGTTCATTTCATACTTGTACTTACCCCTTTTCAGCTTTTGGGCCTAGTGGCCTATTTCACTAAAGTCAGTAATTGCCCACTGGGAACTATTATTTAATAGTTCTCACGCCCCCTGTTTTATGGTTTCCTTTCAGAGCCTTCAGCATCGGTGGAGGCGCAGGATCGCGGCAAGGGGGTCGCGTAGCTAGATAGCGGAGCTTGCTTTTGCTCCTAGGTGGTTTACTCTCTTTTTGTGTTTTGGTGAGGGAGAGTTTTGTTACCATGTATAGAAACCACCTATGTTGTACTTTTGGCTCTTGGGTTTGGACTTTTTTTGTACTACTTTATGGTCATTTTCTCAGTGGATTTTAGCCTTATTTTCATTCCTTTATTGTAGAATCTAGTTGTACTTTGCTCTGATGCTTCTAAATGTCTTTCTACTGTTGCTTTATTTACTGTTTTATTGTAGACACCTTATATGTTTTAGACATATGGCGGGTCTGGACACGTGCCAAGCGAGCGTCCGTTAGGTCCCGGGGCGTGACATGATGACTTCCCTTATTCTAGCGACGGTCTTCCATTAGTGGCCAAATCCATACATCTCCATTCCTGGTACTCTTCGGCTTCAACAGGAAGAAGCCTTCGAACCTGGCCTAGTGTTTCGGATGCTTATTTGGCTTGGTCAGATCGAGTGGAAGCTGCCTATGGTGATTTCTGGCGGGAAATTGGGGTCTATGAAGCTATTCGGCTATCTCGGAAGCCTCCGGTAGCTGACAACCTTCTTTTGGCCTCTGCTCTCTGTTTCTAGTCCCCTGTTTCCAATATTTTTTTTTTTTAAAGGGGGACCTTTTACTCCGACTCTTTTGGATGTAGCTGCCATCGTCGGTTTACGGCCTCATGGTGTTACCCTCTCCATGGCCTACAATCCTGATGGCGTATTTGACTTTGAGGCTCACCTTGACCTCGCTGACTTAGCTTATTCCAAGTTTCTTCGTAAATTTGCACGGGAATCCCCTACTCCTGTCACCAGGAAGGAACACACAGCATTCCTTCTATATTGGTTATGTCATAATCTCTTCTGTACTCGTTCGCAGAAGATTAATCGGGACTTCGTCCCAATCGCCGTTGGTTTAACTAACAGCGACAAATTAGCTCTCAGGTCTTATTTTCTTGTCTTTGTTTATAGGGAGATTTTGATTCCATCAAACCACTACCCTCTGGAGACGGTGTAACGATCAGTTCGGGTTGTGGTGTTTTTTGGTTTCTGCAAATATTTTTACAGATTTACTTCCCTAATTTGTACCGAACTCCTTTGGATAAAGATTCGACTGCTCATTTTGATTCTTACGGGCTGGCTCTCGGCTATCCTCCGCCGCTAACATCAGGCCGCCCCTCTGATTTTATCTCTTATTTTAAAATATTTTATGAATCTCGTCCTCATTTCTCCATCCATTGGTCTCCATTTGCCGACCGTGTCACCGGCCCGTCTTGGCTTCTAGCAAGATATGAAGCTCTTCAAGGCGAACTTGCTTCTTCTCGCGCCGTCGAGTATGCAGATGTTTGGTACTCATTTTTGGCAACTAGGGATTTGCACATTGGCATAAAATCGCGCTCAAAACTGTTGCCTAGTACTAAAATTTATTCTCCTCAGTTCGTAACCCGTCAATTTGGATTTACCCAGGCAGTCCCTGCTCCAGCTAAATTCTTCACGGCCAATACTACCGTTGACCGACCCCCTACCAAGAGTACGGCCGATGTGATCGGATTTTGGCTTTGGGGAATCGCCTTCGGCGGTTGTTCAAATTAGTGAGCTTCAGGCCGAATTATACAGGGGTGGTAGGTTTTCGCTATACCATTACTTGGGATCATTTTGCCGATCGCATTTTCAATTGATCTGCAACACAAGCATATCGCCAAACTATTCTTCCATAACAATGGTTTTTTACTTATTCATCTTTTAGCTACCACAGTACCTTTTCCAAGCAAGGATCTTCCAGTTGATCCTGCTATTCCCTCTATACCGAAAGAAGAGCTAGAGGAAATTTTTGATACTGCCTCTGATGATCTACCTTCTTCTGTAAGAAACTCTTTTTTACTTTGACTTTTTTTTTTATTAATTCAAGCAACATTTATCTTTATCTATTTTTATCTGCAGTCAGTTCCAATTTCTTCATCGGCCCCAGTTTCACAGAAAAGGCCGATTGAAACCACATAATCTACTCCCTCGCCGTCTCCAAAGTGGCGCAAGTCAGTCGTCAAAAGACCACACTCGCATTCTCGACAGGCAAAAGGTGCTTCTTCGGCTAATGTTTTAGAGAAAAGGGCCGAAGATACACCTTCAGTTATAATTCCAGAAAGAAGAGCCGGAGAAACACCTTCGGCTGATGTTCCAGAAGAAAGAACCGAAGTACCATCTTCGGCTGCTGAACAAAGCTCTGTTTCTCATGAGCCGATTGAGATTGAGGTAAACCAATTTAGTTATCTACACTCAATCCTTTTGTATCTTCATCTATTTATCATTTTCTCTTAACAAACAGTCATCTCCTGAAAGAGTCCATTTTGCTCCTTCTTTGAAGACGCAGATGGATAAGGCAACTCCGCAAGGAGGCTCGCCTTAAAAAGAAGTAAGAAGCAGAGAAAAGGAAGGTTGCTGAAGCAACGAGTGAAGATTTACCTACAAATGATGCAGCATCTCCTCTTTCTATACCAGTGACAGCAACAAAGGAAGAAAATGTAAGTGCACCTTTGGAAGAAGGCGTTGAAGGAGCACGAACAGAGCCTCTCTTGACTCTTGAAACCTCATCGTCTGTTCCAGAAGACCCTTTGTCTGCAATTCTCCACTCTTTTCTAGTTTCGAGTCCAAATTCTAATGAGGGAGATGATTCATCAACTATTATCATGTCATCAGACACTCAACATAAATTTGATGAGTGTCTTCGATTATATAGTAATGGTCTCCCCTCCTTCACTCAAAATCAAGAGCAATTTGATTGGCTATGCGCTCTCTTGCTTGATTTATCCGATCAATCAGATATTTCCTCTTCCAGCAAGTGTTTTGTGGAGACCTTGTCATCCCAACTTTCTTCTTTTTTATCTCGGCAATAATCTTTAGGTGCCGAGCTTTTATCTTTGGATCAACATTTTCATCAAGTTGATCATTTTAAAATTACTGTACCTGAGGTAGCGGCTCCTATTACCAAAGTGAGCCGTGAAGACCAAACTTTAGCAGATCAGGAGTTGGCTTTGCAGCAGCGAATTTCAACTCTCAAGGAAGAATTAGCTGCAGCCGAATCAACTCTAGCTCGTACCTCCGAGCATCGGCTCCTCCTACAGGATCAATTGAAGACCAAAAAGGATGAAGGAGTAAAGCTTCAAGACAAGCTTACCCAACTTTACAAAGTGCATCCTTTAATGAAATGTAGGAGAAAAGTAGCCGAGACTGCCCAAGCTAACTTGATAGCCGAATGGAACCAACTCAAGGATTTACTATCTTGATTCGGCTTGTAATATTTTAACTTTAACTTTGATTATTCTCCTACATGGATGGGTAATACTTTTTTAAGTACTTTCCATTGATTGGCTTTTCATTTTTTAACCCATCTATTTTTTTTTCAAGTAATATGCGTTTCCGCTTGTGATTCTACTGATTTGAAATGGTCCTTCCCAATTTGGAGATCATTTTCCATATACTTGGTCTTTTCAACCGATTGGAAAAATAAGCCTAAGAACCAAGTCACCAACTGCAAATGACTTAGCTTTAACTTTTTTATTATATGCATTGCGTACTCGGTTTTGATAAGCTTGCAAATGGTTCAATGCCATCAACCGAGTTTCATGTATTTCTTTTATTTCTTCCTTCATCAAATTACTATATTCATCAGCCGATAGATCTTTCTGCCTTTCCACTCTTAAAGAAGGGACTGTTATTTCGGCTGGTATCACGGCCTCGTGGCCGTATACTAATTGAAACGGTGTCATCCCCGTTGCTGTTTTTACTAAAGTTCGGCATGTCCATAATATTTCGGATAACTTTTCATTCCATTTTCTTGGATGTTTTCCGATATGCCGTTTCATAAGATTTATAATCACCTTATTTGCTGCCTCAGTTTGTCCATTAACTTGAGCATAATAGGGTGATGAGTGAAGTAACTTGATCTTCCGATATTCAATGAACCAAATGAACTGTCCTCCTGCGAACATTGTTCCTTGATCGGTTGTGATCGTCTCGGGAATCCTCAAGCGATGAATTATTTAGTCTTCAACGAAAACAATAATTTCTTTTTTAGTGACCAATCGAGCAGGTTTGACTTCTACCCACTTGGTAAAATAATCAACGGTCACTATTAAAAACTTATGACCAGCCGAGAAATTCGGCTGAATTTCTCCAATCAAATCCATGTCCCAACCTCGAAAAGGCTACGGTTTTATTATAGCATACATCTCAGAAGTAGGAACTCTCTGTACTGATCTATGAAATTGACAATCTTGGCAACCCTTAGCATATTCTATGCAATCTTGATGCATAGTCGGCCAATAATATCCTAAGTGCCGAATTGTCCATCTTAATCTTTTTCCTGCTAAATGGGCTCCACATAAGCCTTCATGTGTTTCTCCCATCACCAATAGAGCTTCTTCAGGCCCTAAACACTTCAATAATATTTCTTCGGTTGTTCTCTTGTAGAGTTGTCCATTTAACAGACAATAGCCGAGTGCTCTTTTTCGAATATTATAGTCGACCTTTTTGTTGGGGTCTTCTAAGTATTCGATTATGGATTTTCTCCAATCCTCCTTTACCTCTATGGGAGTAATAATCGGTTCTCGAACATGAACCGAAGGTAATAGTCTTCTTTCTATTTTTATTAGATCTCGTTTCGGCTCTCTATATCCTGAAGCCGATTGAGCTAATTCATTCGTTTGTTCATTTTTTCCTCTTGTCAAATGCTCGAATTCAACTTCTCCGAAGCTGCAAAGCAATTCTACTGTTTTTCTCTAATAATTTTGCAAGTTCTGATTTTCTCATCGGTATTCTCCACAGACTTGTTTGATCACTAATTGTGAATCACCGATGACCTTGAGTGACTTAACTTTCAATTCTTGTAAAATTTCAAGGCCAATTATTAAGGCCTCATATTCGGCTTGATTGTTGGAACAGCCGAAATCTAATTCAAAAGCAAATTGATGGATATATCCTTCAGGAGACTGTACAACTATTCCAGCTCTTGTTGACTCGGCTGTTCTTGAGCCGTCAAAATAAAGTATCGAAGGTTGATAGCCGACTAAATTTTGTTTCGGCTTTTCAATTTCAACACATGGATGATCAGCCAGAAAATCGGCTATTGCTTGTCCTTTAACAGCTTTTGCGAGAACATAGTTGAGGGAGAACTCGGATAATACTAACATCCACCTTCCGATGCATCCTCTCAACACTGGCTTAGATAGCATATATTTTACCCGATCGGTTTTACATATTACCGATACTTCAATTGGTAAAATATAATATCTTAATTTTGTACAAGAGTAGTATAAAGCTAAACATAATTTTTCAATAGCCGAATATTGTTTTTCAGTATCTGATAATCGTCGGCTTAAGTAATAAATGGCCTGTTCTTCTTTTTCTTTATTTTCTTGGGCTAATAAACATCCAAAATTTTTCTCTGCAGCCGAAATGTATAGTTTCATCGGCTGTCCTTATTTAGAAGACATCAGAACTGGAGGATTTGTTAAATATTTCTTTATATTTTCAAATGCTCCTTATTGTTCCTCCATCCAAATAAATTCTACTTGACTTTTAAGCCGAAGTAATGGAGTGAAAACTCTTATCCTACCGGCTAGATTTGATATAAATTGCCGCAAATAATTGATCTTTCGCAATAAGCTTTGCAATTCTTTTTTGTTTTCTGGTGGCGGCAATTCTAATATAGCTTTCGCCTTGTTTTTATCGATTTCAATCCCCTTCTTATGTACCAAGAATCCAAAAAAATATTCTGCTGAGACTCCAAAAGCACATTTCAAAGGATTCATTTTTAAATTATATTTCCTCATTCTTTCAAAGACGAGCTTTAAATTTACCCAATGTTCGGCTTGTGATTTGGATTACACAACTATATCATCAATGTAAACCTCCAACATTTTGCCGATCAAATCATGGAAAATAAAATTCATTGCTCTCTGATAAGTAGCTCCGGCATTTTTTAAACCGAAGGCATAACTACCCGTTCAAAGGTCCCAATAGATCTGGGCATCTAAAGGCCGTTTTAGCTATATCTTCTTCGGCAATGAAAATTTGA
Organism: Ananas comosus; assembly: GCF_001540865.1. Taxonomy (NCBI): domain Eukaryota; kingdom Viridiplantae; phylum Streptophyta; class Magnoliopsida; order Poales; family Bromeliaceae; genus Ananas; species Ananas comosus. Next base: position 9,083,471 of record NC_033625.1, read on the forward strand.
TTATAACCGGCATGTCCATCCATAAAAGATAGGATCTCATTACCGGCAGCCGAATCTACTAACATATCGGCTATTGACATTGGGTATTCATCTTTAGATGTAGCCAAATTTAAGTTTCTAAAATCAATGCAAACTCAAAGTTTGCCGTTTTTCTTACGTATTGGAACTATATTAGATACCCAATCAATGTAATGGGCCGCTCTAATAAAATCGGCCTTCAAAAGATTTTCGATTTCATTTTTGATTTGGAGTACAATACTTGGCTCAAACCTACAAGCCGGCTGTTTGTAAGGCTTATACCCTTTTTTAATAGGTAGCCGATGTTCTACAACTTTTCGGCTTATTCCTGGCATTTCTTCATAGCTCCAAACAAAGCAGTCCTTGTACTCGTTCAACAATTCTTTCAGCTCCTCCTATTGTTGAGCCGAGAGCTTGGCACTAATATAAGTCGGTTGCTTGTCTTCATCGGAACCTAAGTTCACCTTAATTAGTGGATCCTGCATCTCCAATTTCTTTTCTCTGACTTTGATAGGCGACTCTTCTAAGTTCAATTTGTTGGTTCGCCTCTTTGTTTCATCTAGTCTTTTCTCGTCGGCTTCCTTTGCCGATTTTATCATATTTTTTGAATCGGCTTTAACAGCCGATCTCACTATATCATTATCGGCCTTTTTGGCCTTGTTGTTGCATACCATGTCGTCGGCCTGCTGGGCCGAATTTATCACACAGCCGACCCTGTCGATCGGCTCTTCTTGCCGAAGCTCCTCTAAAGCTTCGGTTCCTGATTCTTCATGCTCCATTTTAACCAGCTTGGTGGCTTCTCGGCTGCCACCATAGCTCCTTCATCTCTAGAGAGAATCAATTGCACTCTCTCTTCAGTAACTCTCACGAAAGAGATTTGATCGGGGTTAGCGTCGGCACAATTGATGTGGCCGATCTCTTTAGCATTGATGTCCACCATTCGGGGCCGTCCTTCGGCCCGAATTTCTTCAACTTTATCTCCTATCCACTGGAATAATTTTTCGTGGAGTGTGAAAGACACGCACTTGTTTACGTGTATCCAATCGCACCAAAGTAGTAGGTTATAATGAATATCTGCATCCACTACAAAAAATGCAGTTCGTAAAGTCTTAGAACCTACCGTAATCTCAGTCGTTAGCACCCCTCGAGCTTGTTGACCGCTCCCAGTGAAATCGGTCATGATCGTGTCGGTTGGCTTCAATTCGTCCTCGCCCTTGCCCAACTTTCTGAAGAATGAAGTAGGCATGATGTTAACCATTGCTCCGCCATCCACTATGACTCGGCCTACTGGCCGACCTTCAATCAAGGCCCGAATGAAAAGAGGCCTTACAAATCTTGTCTACATGGCCGAAGGTTTCTCAAAAACCACCGTATCGGCCGGTTTGGTGTCTTCTAATTATAATTGAGCCACTGTGGCTCCTTCTTCTTCGTTTGTCATCTCATCATACTCGATATACTCCGCTTTGAAAGATTGTGGCAGAGTATATACCATGTTGACATCGCTTGGGCCTTCGTCAGCTGATTTCCCTTGAATCCTCTGTTTCTTCTCCTCGGACTCTCTTGCCGTCGGCTGAAGAATCGCTATCCATTCGTGCCTCCCTCTCCTTAGGAGGCCACATCTCTCTCTTGATGATTGTCTCGAGGGAGGCTATTTTGTCCTCTAGCTCCCTCCTAGTCATCTTCTCTTCTGGTTCGGCCGTGACCGGCCGTTCTATCTTCGATTTTAACCAAGGAACGGGTGACGAACCACCTGCCTCATGATCATTTCGCATCGGGCGAAAAGGGTGTGGTGGCTCGTTAGGTCGTCTCCACACGTTCAGCCTCATCCCTTTTGCCTCCTCATAGTGTTGTCTTGCCTCGGCTTGCATCCTCTGCTGCCGACGCTTTTGTGTCTTCGTTAACATCGTCCCTTGCCATTTGGCCGATGGTTTGACTTCGACTTCATGCCATGTAACATATAGAAACTTGGAGTTGCGATGTCAACTTTGACCTGATGGTCAAAGTGAGGATTGAGCTAGTTGGACATCATCCCCGAGGGATTTGTGATGCGTTGGAATGAGTTCCAAAGAGAAATAAGTGTGTCGGCGCAAATTGGGCGCGAAACGAAATGTAAAGAGAGTAAAGAGAATTTCGGATTTCCGACGCTAACTTTGATTAAAGAATTAAAGTAAGGCGTGAGGATAAATTGTGGTATCTCCGAATCAATTGTGAAGTTTTGGAAAAGCCAAGGGTGTGCTTTCAAAGGGTTTTGAAGTGTTCAGTGCGAAGTGGTAGTGCAAAAAGGAGAAATTTCTGCCGTATAATGAAATTGGAGCTGATTCTATTGCTAATTCGGCTCCAATAATGTCAAAATGCAAAGGAATTGCTTCCAAATTGGATTGGTAGCTTGTGAAGGTCCTTTGGTATCTTTTGGACATGTTTGGGTGAAATCGGAGCGAAAACGAAAAATGTAGACTTTTCTGTAAAGAACGGGACTGAGAAAATTAGCAGAAAATGCACAGTGTCAGAAAATTATGAAAATTGGCAGAGATGTCAGGAACATTTTTATAAGGCTAGTTTTGAAGTTTCAGATTTTTCTGACACCTGTAGAGAGAGAAATAGCATCTGGAAATTATCTGATAAAGATTACAGTTTGGGACAGTTCGCAGTGACCAAACGGGGTCGGAACTGAAATGTTAAAATTTCTTTGGACTTGTTAAGTGAAACCGAGCATGCCTGTCAAATTTGAGCTCAATCGGACTTTTGGAAGGGCTTACGGAAGGTATTTGATCCGTGTCGCTAAACGGAGTAAGTCGAGGGGCATTTTGGTAATTAGCACATGACTTAGTGGAATTCCACTAACCTGCAGCCAGGGCCATCCTTATCCCCTGCCACCTCTTCTTGCAGCATACGTATAGAGAGAGAGAGGGAAAGCAAGAGCAAAGGGAGAGGAGAAGAAGAAAAAGAAGTAGAAGAAGAAGAAGAAAAAGAAAAAGAAAAAGGTGAGATTATTATCTCTCTTTCCTTCCCCCTCTCCCTGCTGCTTGTTGTAATTGTAGCAGCCAGCAGCTGCAACAGAAGTAGTAGCAGCAGCTGCTGCTGTCAGCAGCAGCAGCAGCAGCCTTTGCTGCTGCTGTGAGCTGGAGCAGCAGCAGCAGCAGCCTCAGCAGAAGCAGCAGCAGCAGCTTCAGCAGCATCAGCAGCAGCAGTGCGCAGGAGCAGCAGCAGCTTGCGCAGCTGCTGTTAGCAGCTCAGCCAAGCTGCTGAGCAATCAGCAGCAGCAGCAGCTCAGCAGCTTCAGCTGCTGAGCAGCAGCTTCAGCTGCTGAGCAGCAGCTTCAGCAGCAGCAGGAGTAATAGCAGCAGCAGCAGTAGCACTAACAGCAACTGCAGGCTACAGAGGGAAAGAAAGAAAGCAAGCAAGAAAGAAAGAAAAGAAAAGAAAGAAAGTGAGAAAGAAAGAAAGAAAGACAGTAAGAAAGAAAGAAAAAAAGAAAAAGGGAAGGAATGAAAGAGAGAAAATGAGAAAGAAAGAGTTAAATTCTCTATATAATGGTGAAATTTCATTGAAATGGGTTTTTATTGAAAACTGACCCCGACAATGCACTTTTGCAAAATAAGAGTCCTAATGCGAAATTGACCGCGTGTAAACCTAATTGATGGTAAAAGAAACGCGTTGGCGAAGTCGGTTCGGCAATCCGACGAACCTACGCAAAGATATCGCCAAAAGAAAGTTTTCGGCTATAGTTGCCGCTTTATATAGCATTGAAATGCTAACTTGTCAATTATGAGTAATGATTCTAGTTTAATCTTTTCTAATCCTTTATAGGTGAAAAGTAAACTTGCCCAAGAGTCTAAATTGACTTTCCGACAGGTCGACGACACGCTAATTACGGTAGAGACCGCTCTAGTCCTATTTGCATGGAGTCGTGAGAGATAGTCGTCGACGCTTTCTGAGACGTGGATTCTAGTTGCTTGACACCACTACAGGTGGGTGGTGCTATCCGAACTCTTTGAATCACCTTTTATGTCTATAATTCTCCGTTGAGCATATTTATATTTGTAGTCATGCATTATAGGGTGTTTGGCATTGAGCGAGTGAAAATGTGAATTCCTATCAACAATAAGAATTTGTGAACCTTAGATTGTGGACATAGAACCCTATGAATGCATGGACTTTGACAATAGTGAACTTGGTGACATTCTAACTAGAGAATTGGATAGCATTGTGAGATAAACAGTGAAATTGTGAAACTAGTATAAAGAACTAGTTAGAGTTAAATTGTGACATTGTTGTCAGTTGAATCCTCTAAAGGGGGATCAGATCTTACTCACATAGTCTGTTTTCTTAGCTTGGTGGTGGTCGCTCCCCCCAGGCAGTGAGCTCCGGAGTAGTCACTTGTTGGGCTAACGTACTTGCCCCAGGACTAACGTACTTGTCCGACAGACGGTCCCATCGGGAGGCAGCTTAGGGCCCGTGAGGGATTTCGTTGGTGAGTTATTGTTAACCAAAGGGTTAACCACTGAATTGGGTAAATTTATGGGCTAACGTACTTGCCCCAGGACTAACGTACTTGTCCAGCTGTTAACCAGAGGGTTAACCAAAAGATTGGGTAAAGTTAATGAAAAGCATGCATGCATATTTACAGTTTTCATATCTGTTACTTCTTTCAGCTTTGTACAGGCATTGTAGTAGTTACATGTTATAGTTGGTTACTATCTGCTTACTTTTCTTGCCTACATATGCCTGAGTAGACCTAGTGGGTGAGTCGGCGAGGTCGGCAGCCGAACCCACTGGGAACTTTCTTGTAGTTCTCACACCACTAACCATACAGGTTCCAGTGCGAGTTTTGAGGCCGAGGATCGTGGCAAGGGCCCTGCAGCTTAGCTAGCTGACACCAGAGTTTAGCAATTACCATTTTGAGTTCATGTATCATCCATTTTGATGTATAGAGACATGTAAATGAATATATAAAGCATGTATATAACTAAATGTTTCAGTTACAAGTTCTGTTGTGTAAAGTTTTAAATTACAGTGAATTTCATTGTACAGTTAGTTTACTATCACTTGTGGTTGTTGCTTGCCTTCGTGCAAGCCATGTATATTGAAATGTGATCCTGGGAATTATTTATTTCTTTATACATGTACTCGTTGTTGTTGAGCCTTGGGCGAACAGAGGAGGTGCTGTTCGTTCGGCGTCTGTGCGCGGGCCCGGATCGACCAAATTGGCGATAGCGGGACGTGACATGCCACTTGTCTACCAGCACATTTGCCGGCACCTTCACAGTTCTCAAATGATTCTTTAAAATCTCTCTCCTTTCCCAAGGTCTCGGCCAAGGCTGTATGCCGAGCTCATTTACTAATCTTCGACTGAGGAACTCTTTGTCTCCTTCGATCATTCCTTTGAATTCAGGTTCTGGTCTTGGCCTGGCTTGATACTGCTAGTGCGGCCGATACTCAGGGAATCTTTGTTTTGAGCCAAATGGTTTCTCCGGATAACTCCATCGGCTGTTGCGTTCTTCTTTTCTATCATAATAATCATGCAGAACTTTCTGCATTAATAACTCCTTCTTGCGTTGAACCGAATTGACTTCCGATTCCGTCTCGTTGGAGGCTTCGTCCGAGCCATCCTCTGATTGGTTATCTTCTTCAGGAATGTCGTCCCATTCCTCAGGGAACGCCATCAGTTCATTCCATTCATTGCTCCTTTTCTTATCATGGATGATAACTTCCCAGTCTTTCTTCGTCATTTTGGCTTTGCACTTTATGCAAAGCCGAAGGTTTCTCTTGGCATGTGCAATATTTTCTACGGTCGTCTTATCCACAATCTCTTTCCCTTTGACGTTCACCATATTCACCTGTGAAGGAAATAAATTCTTGTTAATTCCCATGTTTTTATTTTCTTGGTCGGCATATATGAGCCGACCTTCAGCTATTTCTTCTCGGATCTGCCTTTTTGCAGTCACTTTTTCTTTTCTTTTCATATTCACCACATTAACTTGTGATGGAAAAGGATTCTTATCAATCTCCATATTCTTATTTTCTTGGTCAGCAAATATAAGCCGACCTTCATTTATCTCGTTTTGAATCTACCTCTTAAAGGCAGTACATTCATTCGTTTTATGGCTCCACGAATGATGCCATTTGCAATATCTTCTTTGTTTCAATTCTTCTACTGGAGGTATTGTTTGACCTTCCTGTAATTGAATCCGTCCGTCTTTTAGTAACCGATCAAAAATTAGATCGATTTTTGAGACATCAAACGAATAAGTATATGCCGACACTCGTGCCTTCGCCTCACTTGATTTAGCGGGCTTCAACAAAGCACATTTATATGGCTGTCGGTTTTTCACCATTTCGGCTGCATATATTTCGGCTTCATCAGCCGAATTTTCAACCTCTTCAGATGAATTCAGCTCCTCATAAGCCGAAGACTCTTCAAGGAAAGAGATATTTTTCTCCATCCCTTTGTTCCGATCTTTATTTCGGCTCCATCTAGGCAGATCTTCATTATTTCTTTTTCGAATTGCTCGTATTGTGCAACCCGAATTCCCAAATCGAAAAGATTTGAAACATATTCATCTTCAAAATGATCTTTGATTTTGAAGTGCAAACCATTAAATGCCATTTTAGCAAATTTCGACTCTGACATTCTCACAAAACAATGGCTTCTAGCCGTCTTAAACCTATTCAAATACTCCTCAACCAATTCGCCTATTCTCTGTTTGAACTGGGCTAAATCGGCAACCGATAATTTCGGTTCCGTTCTATAAAATTGTTCATGAAATTTACCTTCTAATTCGTTCCAATCTCGGACAGAATTAGCCGGCAAACATGTATACCAAGTGAAAGCCGTTTTGGTCAACGAGGTATTGAATAATCTTAATTTTAAAAATGGATCTTCCGCGGCTTCACGGCACTGAGTTGTAAACCGTGCGACATGTTCGACTGTATTTTCGGTCTCATCGCGGGAAAACTTATCAAACTTCGGCATTTTCCAATTTGCCGGGTATGGATGCTCTGCATCTATATTTGCAGGGTATGGTGATCGAAATACGGGCCGTATTGTCGGCCTTGCGCCTACTCCGAAAGTGTTTTAGATGGCTTCCTCGATCTATGCATATATTTCATTATTAATCCCCTGTAAGGGGACTTGCACTTGTGCTGGATTCGGCCCTTGTGGTGGTCCGAAATTTTGTATCAAAGGGTTCACCCTTTGTGCATTTGGGGCCTGCCCTCCAGCCCTAGCCCCTACATTTTGGGGCTGATATGCTGCTACTTGCAAGCCTGCTATCGGTTGCTCATTCCGAGTTAATAATTGCCCTATTCGTGCAATATTCTCATTAGAGGCCGTGATTGCGGCCAATACTGCATCTAATCATACAGTACGAGCATGACTATTTTGGTCTAAAACTTGTAAGACCCTAGTCATTTGCCCAAGCGCTCGAACCAAACTAGGCTCTTGTTGGCCAGATTGACCACTAGTCTCACTCTCGACAGATAAGACTGCTTAGCGTTTTGCAATATTTTTTGAATTACTGGGTTGTTCGCTCCCAGAACTTCTAGGAACGGCCCTATTACATAGATTCATGGCATTGTCATCAGCCATTATCTTAAAACAAAAACAAATTTACCTCAAAACGTCCCATCGGGCGTGCCAAAAAATTATTGGTAGCCGATTTTCCGGACCCTCGTCCTTGTCGACGATCCTCCTCGAAGAGCGTGTCGAGATGGAAACGGCTTATGGTACTGACCCTCGAAGTTCGCGCCCTTCAATTGATCAAGCGATTCGGCTGATGAGGGATAGGATCAGCCGGGTTCAAAGCCTCTACAGTAAATTCGGTTCGGCTGGATGAGCCGAATGTACGGACCAAGCAAAACTGAAGTCGGCCGATGAGCCGAATGGCTAAAGAACAGAAGAATTGATCGGCTTGAAGAGCCGAATGCCTTTATATTCACTGTTAGAAGTACAGGGGTCGAGTGTGCCGGATGGCATGCAGACTCGGTCGACCTACTTAAAACTACTCCTAAGAAGAACAGTAAATGCAAGAAAGAGAAAATTACAAGTAGACTACTCCTAAAAAATGCAGAAAATTACGAGGAAAATAAGGGCGATCTTTTGTTCATAGGGAAAAGACCCCCTTTTAGGGCGTTATTGACCTATTTATAGATCGCCCCTTGTGATCAGTGAAAGTTTTGAGGAGCCCAAGGATCTATCTAGATTGTATCTATCACCTAGAGGGGGGTGAATAGGTAAACGGCCAAAAACCACAAATCTCGATGCAATAAAAATAAATGCGGAAAATAAAAAGCACACCGAGATTTACGTGGGAAAACTCCAACTTGGAGAAAAACCCACGGGACCAACACGCGAAAAAATAATTCACTAAGAGAAAAGATTACAAGGTGATTACCGACTCCACGGACTCAACCTCTCTTAACCTCCTATGAATCTTCGCGCTACCCTCCGGGTTGTCCACGCCCTCACGTCCGAATCCACGAACGCCTCCACTTCGAATCCACGAAGCTTCAATCACGCCGAATCCACGACGCCACTCGAATCCACGAGCCCACGATCCGAATCCACGAACCGCCTTCGTTCACGCCGAATCCACGACGCCGTTCATGAAGAGCATCATGATTATGGTGATCCTTCGCTTTGGAGTATCGTAGAAAACCAGGGAATAGAACTCCAAGCGAAGCGGAGATCAAATCGACATATAGAGAATGCGAAACGATATCTCGATTTGATCTAAAGAGGCTAATTTGTAGAAAATAGGTTTAGAATGAAATCCGAGCCTCTAGGGTTTCTCAAACATGTATTCTTATGATGCTTGATGTGTTAGAGAAGCCCAATAGCTTATTTATAGACTTTAGAATCAATTGGAGTCGAATTAGAAAGTTTCTTTCCAAAAACAGCACCTTGTACCGGAACAAGGAATGTTGTCCAGGGTACACCAGACGGAAGATTTTTCTGCGAAGCTGCTGTACCCTGGACAGGCTGTTGCTTGTTCCGGAACAGGGCTTGTACCGGTACAGCATGAGCTTGTACCGGAACAACCATCAAACTTCTGCCCCAACGTTGATGGCTGTACCCTGGACAGAAAAGCCTTGTACCGGTACAGCAATGCAATTTTCGCTGAAAATGCATTGTTTTGGATTTTACAAACTCTTAGAAACTTTCTAATCAATTACAACTTGAAAACATGATTCTAAGATCTATAATTAAGTATGAATCACCATAAACAAGATTTAAAGCTTACCTACGCATCGTGATTCAAGTTTTACGTGTTTTGCGTCCTTTCCGATTCTTCGAAGTCTTGGATTCTTCGATCTTCAATACTCCGCTCCGAACTTCTTCAAGACTCCGACTCGACCCACGAAACTTGCCAACACATAGGACCTAACAATCTCCCCCTTTGGCAATTTCGTGACAAAACACACACAAACTCACAAATTACAATTTAAAGAAAAAACGAAGTTCAATGTCATCACCAAAACATCGAACCCCTCGCGTGTAATCCAAATACAATTTGAAACTCAAAATTACATCAAAACTCCTAAAACAGACTCTATGACTTAGACGCAACTAGGAGTCTTGAAGTATTGATTTCCTGCAAAACAATTCATTAAAAAATGATTAGCACTAAATTCTTATACCTTCTCCCCCTTTGTTCACATCTCCCCCTTTGTTCTTGAACTCATCATTCTCTGCTTCAGTTCAATGCCTGTTCATCCATGAACTCATCATTCACTGCTTCAGTTCAATGCCTGTTCATCCATACTCTCCCCCTTCATCTATGCTCTCCCCCTTTTTGTCAAAAATTGCCAAAAGAAAGCAAATAGAGAGAAAACATACTAGAAAAACATGAGAGTAGTTTAGTCATAGTTACAGGCCTAAAACAAAAGTAAAAACATACTACAGAAAAATAAGCAAGCAAATATAAAACAGCACCCTAAACAGCAAATGCAGTGAAAGAAAGAGACTAAGCTCGACAAAGAAATCACTCCGTGTCCTCATCATCATCATCATCATCTCCAGCACCAGCTCCAGAACCTCCAGCCTCAAAAGTATCACCAGACGGTGGAATGAGAGGATGTCGTGAAGAAGACCGCTGATACGAAGCAGTAGATGGAGTAGGTTCCCAAATATCATCATGTCTACACCCCATCTTATCCATCAATCTCTTGATACTTAACTCAAACTTTTTGATGCCGGACTCAACTTTCCTTCCAATGTTGTTCACCTTCTTCTTTAATTTCCGCAAATCATTCTTAACTGATTCCAACGTCATTGCTCCCCCCGAACTAGATGAAGTATCATAACTATCTCGAGATGTAGGTGGAGGAGCAGAGCTAGAAGCCGCTCTCGGTGGAGGTGCTGGGCTAGATGCTTCAGGAGGTGCCCCTTTGGTCTGATGAAATGACTTGAGAGTGCTAACAGACTTAGCCCAAGTCACTGAGTCAATAGGCCCAAGGCCAACATCATACTTGTCACAAGATGTATCTCCTCCATTTGCTTGAAGAATCCTCGTAATTAGAACAGGGAATGGAAGTAGATCCCGGCGAGTGGCACCCTGAATCACGTGTATCATCCTTTGCCAGATCAGAAATGGAATGTTGATGTTCAACCCATGAGCCTGCTCGGGATGACCCAGTAGATATAGCAACACTAATCTCTCCCAGCGGATCCTCTTTGTGCCGATAGTTGGTTGAACATTATAGCTCATAACCAAGGATAGCAAGTGATACTCAGGTAATAAATCCTTGGATTCAATGTAACCATGAGTCATGTAAACACCGGCTTTGCATATAGCTCCAAGAATGATATTCATGTGAGTTGATGCTTGGAATCCTCCTGACGTATAGAGAAGACCTGAAGTGTCCACATGCATCCCCAAAATCTCTCCAATATCATAGGGGGTAACTGGAAATCTCCTCTGACGCACAATAGTCTCAAAAATAAAAGTGCCTGTGTCATCATCTTTAGCAAGTACCTTTCCATTCATATAGAACTCCCGAATGAGTTATACACAGAAAGGAGCCTTCGCAGGAACCCGTCCAACAGGCTCAATAGGTGCGCGCTGTAGTAGTCGTCCAAACTCAGGAACATCCCGAATCAGATCATTGAAGTTCACAAAGCGTTCAGCTATGCACGACTTCGATGCAAACAACCTTCGCCGTGCTGGAGGGACATCCATAGCTTGTTTTGTACGTCCCTCACGAGTACGAGAACCACCACTATGAGATGATTCGCCAGCTATTCCTTTGCCTTTGTCAAGGCGAGCAATAGGTTCTTCAGATTCTTCCGTGGAGCTTGCCTGATAATCCGGATCAGATCCGGACGCTTCTTCAGTTGTGCGTGTTCTTTTAGAAACCCCATGACGACCTCTACCACTACCACGGCTCCGTCTCCCAGCCATTAATACCAACAACACCAATACGAGCAAAAACGCCATTCTCCCTACACAAAAATTAACCTCGCATGAACAAAATCTTGAAAAAATCTGTAAAAATAGCGAAAAAATTTCTAATAACATTAGAATGTATACAAATGCTATTTCTAACTAGATCATGCAAAAAATTTCATCAAAAAAATTGAACTTTTTGAAAAATCCCGAAATTAGATGCATATTAGATCATAAATCTTAGATCAGCGAAAAATAACTTGTATTGATGTTGTTCAAGTGTTCTACAAGTAAGGTAATAGCCTAAGACACTGATCTATAGCAAAAAATCGCATCAAAAACGGATTAGAACAGAGATCAAACCCTTATCCCGTAGAAATAAGAAAAATAGCAAAAACCGGGATAAAACTCACAAATTTGATGCTAAAAACTTACAAATCCAAGAGAAAAACGTGTAGAACGGTTGAAGAAGAGTTGCTGGAGCTCTCAGGAACAAAATTTTTTGAAAAAGATGGAGAATTGAGAGAGATCGAAGCGTTATACCCGGTTATAAGCCGCTCAGCCGCAGACCTTGTACCGGAACACGGTTCCTTGTACCGGTACAAGGACCAAAATGTGAAAAAAAATTTTTTCGAAAAATATCCTTTAAAAACCCATCAAATTTAAATTAAATTCATATAATTAAGGCTTTTACTCCAAAAATCATTGTAATAAAATAAAATATTATAAAATTTCAAAAACACATCAAAACATCAAAATTTTCAAAATCAAAAATAATTTAATGATCAAAAACACAAGATGTATTGAAAAAATGATTTTTAGAAATTCACAAAATTGACACGCAAATTTGTCGCATAACATTCAAAATAGAGATTTAACTAATATGGCACCAGGGGTGGCTCTTTGAGCATCTTTTTCAAACTATAGCACCTTATTACTTCCGAAAATTCAAAAATTTATATTTTCCAACTTTTTTCGGCTTTTACAATTAAATCCATTGGTAGCTTCACACACCTTGCCGTACGACCGGGTGGTATTCTTTCCTACATTGGTGGTAGTTTTCACACATCATTTTGGATGTAAACTCTTTCACATCTTTTAAACATAGAGTCTTTTCTTCCCATTTTTTTAAAATTTAAAAACTCCCTCTTAATATAGGCAATCTCACAATTGAAAAATAATTTTTGACGAATTTTATTCATTAGAGAATACCTCATTCATCATATCCAACACTCACAAACCAAATGAATAATCATCAAAAAATCAAATTTGATTCCAAAATTTGATGAATTTATGCAATAAGAGATGCATATAATAAATTACTCGTTCAAAATAATAAATAGTAGAGTAAAGACGATAATTAATATGAATTTAACTTAATTATCATTGTGAAGATAAACATGGTTCAAACACCCATTTTTTTATAAAAAAATCCTTTCTCTCCAAAATCATAGATCTCAATCATCTCTTTTCTAAAAAAAAATTTTAAATTCCCAAACACCTTTCCTCAAATCAATTTAAAAAAAACAACTTTTACACACGAGAATCATCATGTAATGCAATGAATAAAAATATGCAACAAACACCAATCAAAGCATTACACTAAAGATCAAAATGACTAAGACGAGGAGCAAGGAAAGATATCACCTTTCCTGATCCAAACATGTCGGATTTTTGGTTTTCTCGACTTCTCGACGTTAGGTGCTGTTTGTTTAGACTTTTGATCAACCGTTGGTGATTTCTGCGGTTGAGGCTTCGGTTGATTTTGTCGTTGAGGCTTGTGCACTTGATTTTGTTTTTGATTCCAAGGGGGAAGTCGAATTGTAGATGATGCCGCTTGAGGTTTAGATATTGCCAATTGATTCTTCTTTTCCTTATTTGGGCAATTCCTTTTAATGTGTCCTTTCTTGCCACATTTATGACACACTTTCTCTTTCGAAGTTGTTGAGACTTTAGAAGTTGATATTGAATCCTTCTCAACGTATGTCCGTTCATATCCGAGGCCCAATTTGTTCGTTTGACCCAATCCAAGCATTTTGTTCAACTTCTTTGATCCCGAAGAAAATTGTTGAAGATCGGATTGGAGTTGACGAACTTGATCGGTCAAGACTTGATTGGACTTGTGCGATTCATGAAATTGATGCTCCAAAAATCTAACCTTATCTTTATAAGATTTGATCGTTGATTCGGCTTCATTAAGCTTCTCTTGGAGGTCCGAAATATTCTTCAAACTTGAATCCCTTTCCTCCTCAAGAGCCTTATTGTAATACACTGAACTTTTGCAAATTGCTGAGTTCGAGTATGGGGAATGGTGTGTGGATCACTCCTACATGTTCTAAAAGGTTAGAACAAGTTTTTGGATAAGTTAGAGGATGATTGGAATGCTAAAAGTGAGAAAGTGCATTGAACTGGCCAAAATCAGCATTTTCTGCTTGCTGTACCGGTACAGCCATCACCTTGTACCGGTACAAGCTGGCAGATTCGTGGCAGCAAGGCTATTTTGGCCATTTCACATCTTGTTCTCAGCTATTTGATCCCAGCACGACTCCTGGAGTTTGCTGGAGGGTGCTGGAGCTCAGAGAAAGGTTCTCCTACCTTCCTCACTCTCTCTCTCTAGGGTTTTTCTCTCTCTACAAAGAATTCGCCGATTTTGCTCGTTTCCGTCGCATCGCGTGTTCTTCGCTGGTTGCGAGCGTTGTGGAGCCTCCGTGGGCGTGTGAGAGAGTGTTTTGGAAGACTCCTTGCTGTCCTGAACCAGTAGGATGCTGGTTGGAAGCTCGAGAAGGTAAGCGACTCGATTTTTCCATTATCGACATTCTATTAGTCGAATTGAGTATTGATTTTGGGTTCTTGCTCCTACTGCTTGAAACTGAGGTTTTCAGCATGTAAATATGAGTTAATTAGCTGTGAATTAACCTTCTTAGACCAGGGATAAGCTACTCTGAAGCTTAATTAGAATATTTAGCCAATTATGAAGCTAAATTAGAACTAATTGCACTTATTTGCGCGAATTGATGCAATTTCGGGATTATTTCTTCGCAGCAGGTTTTCGAGCCTCGTTGAGCTAAACTTGTACTCTTTGAAGCTGGTTTGGAAGGTATTCTAACCTGAGGTAAGCAGGGATTTCAGTTAGAAAACTGAATTCGCAAGATTTCGACTATATTTGCTTATATATGATGATTTTGATGTCGTGTTCGTGTTGATCGCAGCGGGAGTTCAACCGACCTTTGGGTCATCCTTGGTTGGCTTTGGGAAGCCTTTAGAGACTTATTGGAGGTACTAAAGTGAACCGAAACAGCGATTTATGTTACTACTTGATACGAGATGTGAATTGAGCCGAAATCGGACATTTCGGCCGTAGATTTAATCCGATCTTGACGTTTGTTTTTCAGCAGCATTGGGGCTTCGTTGAGCCGTTTGTGGGACTTCTTGTGGATAGTTGGAGCCTAGTACTAGGTGGGTCGGACCTAACCAGAGCAAGTGAAACTCCCCTATGTTCTATATGTATTATAGAAATGGTCTTATTGTGTGCTTATGTGATTGATAAAGGGGCTTGATATTCGTCATCATAATGTTGAACATATTCGAAATGAAGTCTCTATAAAGTAGAGAACACTTATCCATGAAAGTATTTACATTTATAGTCAATTCAGTTGAATGACTTATGAACAAGTGTAGGATGCACTTTAAAGTAGAGAACAATGACATTCTCTTGACTCTAACGTAGAGAACTATGACATGCTCATGACTATGTTGATAGTGCCATACTAGTGGAAAGACTATAATGCCATGTGATTTAGCATTACCCTTACCTGTTTACAATCTAGTGATTACTAGCTCTTGTTACTATTTGTGTATTGAAATTCCGATCAGAGGATCGAGGGTAAGAACTTTGCATTGAAAATATGAAAATTGTGACATGTGGACAATGGACTTTGCTTGCTTGCCATCGTGCTCATTCGCACACGCTTGTGAGGGTAGCTCCCTACAAGCCGGCACTCCGGAGTTGGCCTACGCGACAGTTGCTCGCCCGTGCGGGATTGGGTGCCGAAGTGGATTGCCGTGGGGAGTATATACTACCACGGGGCCATTAGGCGCGGCGCAAGCTGGACTACCTTGGGTAGGTCCTTGTGAATGAAAGGAAAGTGCTACGAAATTTGGACAGTAATGAATGATTACCGGTTACAGTGTACAGTAGTTACTTACACATTTATGCTTATGTTCATGCTTATCATAGTTGCTACGCTTCTATTATTCAGTCGATTCATTACTGTTGAAGTCATGATTACATGTTGCTTACATGCTCATTACCTGTTAGCATTGCGTAATTCTATATCATGCAATTACTGTTTTCGCTTTCATTTAGTACATCTTGAGCCTAGTGGTGTAATTCGCCGAGGCTGGCGGCTTACCCACTGGGAACTATTGTTAATAGTTCTCACGCCCTTTTTATGGTTGTTTTTACAGAGCCATCTACAGGAGAGGCTAGGGATCGTGGCAAGGGAGTCGCGTCTAGCTAGACTTTGCTAGGAGCGTGCTAGTCGATCACCTTGCTACTCGGGCTACGACCGAGGGTGATGTCCCTTTTGTATAGAGAAACCACCATTGTATCTATCCTATTTTTGTATACTCGTGATGTATATGTACTACTTGGACCGTGAACTACAGTTGTGATACTTCTCTTTTATTGAGATTTTGGAATTGTACACTCTTTGTTCTTTTGTTGATATATATCGACTTGTACATTGCTCTGATATTAGGATAGGACTCTCTTTGTTTTACTTCCTATCGTCTTGCTTCTTCGTAGACGCCTTATATACTGCAGGTGTATGGCGGGTCTGTGCACGTGTCGGCTATGCTTCCGCTGGTACCCGGGCGTGACACTTATTCAAAGTCTTTACGTTGTTGTTTTCCTCCTCAAGTTCCAACAAACGACGTCTCAACTTCTTGTTGAGTTTAGCCATCTTTCTTAGATTCAATGAAAGTTGATGTATGCCTCTCCGCTATGTCTTCTCGTTTATTTTACTCTCACTTCCGGCCATGTTGCTCTGATGATTCATGTTTGAAGAAAGAAATATTGGAGTTAGTAGCAAAAGAGGATAAACACACAATATTCGACGAAGGAGTATTAGCAAATAAGGGTAATTCTGATCATTCTTTCTTCGTCACTGACAGATGATTCACTTGACATGTTGAATCATCCCCGTCTCTTGCTTGCATAGCCTTTTGTCTATACGTCTTCTTATGAAGGACAAATCCGTCGCAATGTGGCCGTAGGCCTTGTGCACTTGAAGCATTGGATCTCCGCCTCATACTTCCTTTCCTTTGGGACTTTGCACGGTTTTTATCTTAGACTTTGAAGATGAATATGATTTAGACAAGTTGTCGCTTAGATTGATGAAGCTTTCCAATCTATTCTTGTTCCGGAAATTTGACGAAACTGTCTCTCGTAAGACAGTGCAATGTTGGTTCAAAGTCTGCAATTGATAAATCATCGCTCGGAACTCGAGTCTTCGTCCTTCTTCCTTGTAGATTTCAATGCACACCTGTGGGCTTTTAGAGAAGACTTGGAAGAAAATTGATTATAGGAAGAGGTCATTTCTAAGTTTGTAAAGCACCTACTAATCCTCGACTTTCCATCTCGGCCGGATGTTTGACCGTTTCGATCGCGGCTATTTTAATAGTCCGAAAGTTTCCAGAAGAGTTCGAAGGAATTTTACGAACAACTTTAGAATCCGGAATTTTCTCTGTCCTAAATTGCCAAGCTGTATTAATGATATGCTGGAAGCCTAGTGTATAATCGGTTAGAAAATTCACTCCTCCATACGAATTAGAATCAAACTTGACTAACTTAACATTTGGAGCTTTGGGAATTTTACTAAACTAGTACCCTTCATGTGTATTTTGTGTGTTATCCCAAATTTCCTTGACCGTTTCGCATGCCGAAACCGAGAAGTAAACTCTGTTTCCGATAAAGCTTGAATAAAGCCCATTAATTGCCTTTACCTGTTGAATACGAAGATGACTCGTGTTCATCTTTTGTCCACTTGTTTTTCGTGGTTTTAGAGATGTGAGCACCATGACAACTTCGGCAAGATGTTTCCCATCCGAATCAATAGCTTTCATACCCACCGCTCATCGATTGCGATAGAAGCTCTCATGCGAACTTCAAATAGCAATAATCGTGCATCGAAAGTTGGTGGTTCGATTAACGTTACCGCCCTTCGGCCCCAATTAAAAATAATTTAATCGAATCGCCGCTCTATACAAGAAAGTTTTGGAAAAGCCAGAGGCATCTATCTAGTCTGATCTAGTCACCTAGAGGGGTGAATAGCGTTAACGCCCAAAACCACAAATCTCGAATGCAATAAAAATAAATGCGAAAAAATAAAAAGCACACCCGCAAGATTTACGTGGCGAAAAACTCCACTTGGAGAAAACCCACGCGGACCAACACATGCGAAAAAAATCACTAAACGAGAAAATACAAACGTGATTTACCGCTCACGAACTCAACTCTACTTAACCTCCTATGAATCTTCACGCTACCCTCCGGTTTTGTCCACGCCCTCCACGTCGAATCCCTCACCGCCCGAGCGCGGCAGGGCCGCTCGCGCGTGCCGGTTCATCCACCGGGGGGGGGGCGGGCCCGGGGAGCGGACGTGTTCGAGTGTCGAAGTCACGAAGCTTCAATCACGCCGAATCCACACGCGACGTCGAGAGTCGCGTACTAGGGCAACGACCGAATTCCACGAACGCCGTGTGTGTGTGCGATGCGCGCGAATGCGCTAGCGTGAGCGCGTTGCATGACAGAGCATCATTGATATGGTGATATCCTTCCGCTTAGAGAGTATCGTGATGAAAACCAGGGAGGTAGACACTTCAAGCGTAACGGATCACAATCGACATATTAGTAGAATGCCGAAACGATATCTCGATTTTGATCTATAAGAGGCTACATTGCCTAGAAATAGCTTTAGAATGAAATCCGAGCCTCTAGGCTTTCGTCAAAACATGATCTTATGATGCTTGAGAGTAGTGTGAGGAGAACCGCGCGAGTGAGCTATATTTATGACTTAGAATTCATAGAGTAGAATTAGAAAGTTTCTTTCCAAAATCAGCACTGTGTAGCCGAGACAGAGATGCTGTCCAGGGGGGGGACGATTGCATACGCGAAGTATTTTTGTCTCTGAGCTGTGTGAGCGTGTGATAGTCTGTTGCACTGTGGGTGGTGGTGGTTGTTCCGGAACAGGGCTTGTACCGGTACAGCGTGAAGGTTGTACCGGAACAACCATCAATCTTTCTGCACAAACGCTGATGGTTGTACCCTGGACAGAAAACCCTTGTACCGGTACAACAATGCAATTTTCGCTGAAAATGCATTGTTTCGAGTTTTACAAGCTCTTAGAAACTTTCTAATCAACTACAACTTGAAAACATGATTCTAAAATCTATAATTAAGTATGAATCACCATAAACAAGATTTAAAGCTTATCTAAGCATCGTGATTCATGTTTTACGTGTTTTGCGTCCTTTCTGATTCTTCGAAGTTTTGGATTCTTCGATCTTCAATACTCCGCTCCGGACTTCTTCAAGACTCCGACTCGACCCAGGAAACTTGCCAACACATAAGACCTAACAATCAGTTATTATCTGTGCATGATCGGCCACTACTCCTGATTCTCCGGACCACTTTCAACCCACTTTCAGCCGATCGGAACCGCTTGTAGCTGCTTACGGTTACTGTAACCTCCCTTAATTAGCGCGACTGTTTGCTCTTTAAACTCTTCAGGTGCTCCTGGTGTACGGCAAGATTGATGCTTTTGAAGGGAATACCGGCGTACCATCTATCCGCGCCTAATTGGCTCAACAATACTTATGCATGAATACTTATGGCTAAATCCACATGGATATACCACCTTCATTTGAGGGTGGTGGGACTCACTATTATTTTTAATTTTTTTATTCTCTTTTATTTTACTAAAACTATTTTCTCTCTCACAACTACCTTCTTCGATGCTTTTTCTCTTTCCTTTTCTTCATCCTATCTCTTTTTTTCTTTTATCTCCTGAACCAACAAAGGTGTCTCTCCATCTTCCTTTACCTCACTATAGAGTTGTTATGGATTTCTCAACGTATGATTTTATGTTTTTTTTTTCTCTCCCTTTTTTTGTTGCTCACCGCTCGAAGCCCTCCTGCCTCCATTCGCTACTTATGCGTTGTAACGCACTGGACCTTTGCAAATTGCGAGGTTCTAGTGACTGGATGGGTTTCGAGTTTTTCCACACTTGGTGGAGGGTCGTAGAATGTTTTCCGACCTAAAAAGTTTGAAAACCTGAATTCTGGACGAGTCCTGAGAGTTTTTACTCTCGGGGACCGATCCCTGAAAGGAGAGACCGGTCCCCCAGTGAACAGTGTTGCGGCAGCCCTGAGGCAACCGGTCCCTGGCGGGCGAGACCGGTCCCCGAGCGCGTCTACGCAGTGAGAGACCGGTCCCGCGTAAGGAGAGACCGGTTCCCGAACGTTGGTTTCTCGGGTTCGCAGCGAGAGACCGGTCCCTGCTGGGGAGAGACCGGTCCCTCTGGGCGAAAACTGTCCAGACCGGGCTGTTGCAATATTGGATTTTTGGGGGGCCTCACTGGATTTTGTTATACTAGATGGGCTTATTAGCCATTCCACCCTCTTTCCTTCCTCATTTCCTCACTCTCACCCCCTCCATACACTTTCTAGAGAGAGAAGAAGAAGAAGGAGGAGGAGAAGAGGAGGAGGAGCTTGCTTGAGGAGGCTTGGAGCTTCACCCCTTTCCCCCTTTCCACCTTTGCAAGGCTTGGAGCTTGCTTGTAGAGCTTGGTGGTGGACCAATCTTCAACCCTAGGAGATTTGGAGCTTGTTTGGAGGCATCTTGGGAGGTTAGCACTTGGATTCTACCATTTGATCCTTGATTTGGTAGGTTTTACCATATGGAACCCTAGATTTGATACTTAGGGTTTGATTTTGGGGCTTTTTGATCTAGGGCTTTTGGAGCTACATTGTTTGGATTAGAACCTTCCTTGAGCTTGGATTGGAAGGGATTTAGCTCTCTTTTGGAGTTTGAGAGAGATTTTCCACTACTTAGGTGAGTTTTAACCCTTTTGCTATAATTGTTAATGTTTGATCCTAATGGTTGGTCGTAATGCCCTTGTATCTCTTCGCTGAATACTTTTAGGGTATTTTGAGACTCGTGGACAACTCCGTTCGGCGAATCGAGGGAGCACGCGACGGTTCGGTGGGTTTGACCTAGCCACACAATGAGAAAATCTCATTGTTGATGATTTAAGTGTTATAAAATGAAAAAGCATGCATATTCTTGTTATATGTATTTATTGTGAATTTTAGAATGCTTAAAATGCCTATGTTGCATATAGTAAAATTTTGGGCCTCTATGTAGTAGAGAGCATGCATGTGTGATATAGCATTCTGGTTGAGATTTGAAACTAAGATCCCTATTATGAAAATGAACCTTGCTTTCATGCATTTAGCTTATTTGCCAATTGTGACATTAGGGATTTTTGGAAGCCTAGAGAGGCTTGAGGACTTAGACTATTTGAGAGATTGGGCCAATGTCATAAAGAGGCATTGGGCCCGGGCTAAAGTGAACCTTGCTAGTATTGTTTTAATTGGAATATGGAACATGAATTGGGCATGATTAGTTGTGATGCTTAAGTGTCATAAAGAGGCACTAAGCAAGTGTGTGCGTTGGAGCGTCACTTTGAGACTTTGGACTAGATCCTTGGGATGCTAGTGACCTTGCCATGTGAGAGGCATGAGAGTAGAGTACTTGAGACTTTGACCTTGCTTGTTTGCCATTTGTGCTCATTCGCACATGCTTGTGAGGGTCGCTCCCTACAAGCCGGCACTCCGGAGTTAGCCTACGCGACTTATGTTCGCTCGTGCGGTATTGAGAAGCCTACGGGGTCGAGTGGGACAGACACATTCCAAGAGTAGGGATGTCGGGCTACCACAGGCACTTAGGCGGCAAAAGCTGGACTACCTTGGGTAGGTCCTTAATTGAAAATGGAAATCGACACGGTGTTGAGAATGAATAATCACTGCTAGATAGGCTTAGTAGTCGGGTTACTTGACAAGCTCATGACATAGCATTGGGATATATATATAGTATACTGGGTTGCATGATAGAGCTCATTCTTTATGCATGACGTCTTGGACAGTAGCGTTTACTTGTTGCCATCGGACGTACTTGTTTATGATAGAGTAGATGTACATCATACTTACATCATGCTTACTTGAGACATAGTAATATAGCATTTCATATATACTTTCTTTCAGCAGTTATTGTTCTCGCTCTTTATTGCTTATTATTATTGTCGTTACTTAACCCTTTCCTTTTGGGGCCTAGTGGTGCATTGAGCTGAGGTCAGTAATTGCCCATTGGGAACTATAAATTATAGTTCTCACGCCCTCTGTTTTGTGTTTTCTTTCAGAGCCTTCCACGCCGGGAGAGGCTAGGGACCGAGAGAAGGGCGTGGCTTCGAGCTGGCTCTTCAGCGAGTGACGAGTCGCTAGGTGGTCTAGCTCTCGATGTTTTTATTTTGTGAGAGGTTGAGAGTTGTACCCGTATATGTATAGAAACCACCTTTCTTTTGGATCTTGGTATTTCTTTTGAGGAGTTAGTATTGTATCACCCTATGCTTTACTTTTTTTGTCTAGTTATATTTCTTTTACGCTGGTTTAGATGATAGAACTTTACTCGCTCTGATATCGTTAGTTGTTATTATTCTATTTGTTCTTTTTCTTGCTTTTACTTCCGCTTTATTGTAGACGCCTTATATGTGTAGACATATGGGGGGTCTCGGCACGCCACTGGGAGGGCCTCCGCCGGTCTCGGGGCGTGACAGATTAATTTGGTATCAGAGCCTAGGGTTGAGTCTTAGTGGACCTTGCAAAGCTTAGGCCGGTTGAGCTGTAGGAATTAGGCTCGTGAGAGACGAGGTCTATTTGACTTGTGAGCGAAAGTATTTCGATTGGGTTTATGACAACTCTAAAAAGTTAGAATTTGACCAGAGTGTATGGCTTCTAACTTCGCGGAGGGTTACGTTGGCGGCCGACAACGTAACATCGTGAGTTAGTTGTGGATAACACTTCCTTACTTTCGCGTGATTTGTGTTTTGTTAATTGAGCGGGGATTCGATAGTCCGGGTTACTAACTTGCACTTTTATGTTCTGTAGTGACATGCCGATTACTCGCTCCCAATCTGCCGGAGCGGACAATGCAGCACCCCTCGAGCAGGTCGAAACCTCCGCGACTTCCGGATCCAGCGGGGTCCGTGACTTGAGGTCCCAGCTTGCAGTCCTCATTGACCTTGTAGCGTAGCAGGCAGCGGCCGCTCAGTGATAGGCCGAGATGGCACAGCGGCAGGAGGCGCGGATGAAGCATCTAGAGGTCTCTTGGTACAGCAGGCAGCAGCTTCTAAGGAGACTCAGGTCCCCACACCGCCAGCACCCGTAGTGGACGTCGCGCCGAGGGCGCAATTCCCCACACCCAGTTCTTCCCGTGCGGCACCAGCAACCGCACCTCGGGAGGAAGTGGTCGCAGCACCACCGGTTCAGATACCCGCTGCGAGGGCAGCTTTCCCTGTGATAGCCGAGGGAGCCGAGTGGGATCGGCTCATGGATCGCCTCAGTGAGTTCAGGAGGTGCAGCCCGAGGATCTTCGATGGCGAGAACGTCGACCACTGGATTGTTGAGAAGTGGTTGATGCATATGGAGAAGCTATTTCGAGATACCTTCGTTAAGGAGAGGGACAGGGTTTGGCTCGCCACTCACTTTCTGGACGGCGAGGCCTATCGTTGGTGGTTGGATATCCAGGACAACCCCAGCATCGACTTGACAGCGATTACTTGGACGAGGTTCAAGGAGCTCCTTCTGGCACACTACTTTTCGACCAGCGCCAAGAGGAAGATGGAGCAGGATTTGTGCAGCTTACGCCAGGACGAGCGGTCAGTGGCCGAGTACGAGAGAGAGTTTTTTCGGCTACTCCACTGTGTACCTTTTGTGGTCCGGGATGATGAGGACAAGGCCCGTATCTTTGAGCGTGGATTGCGGCCTTCGATCTTTCGGTTGGTGCAGTCCTCCAACCTCCAAACCTACCGGGAGGTTGTGGACCGTGCANGCTTTGAGGAGCAACCTTTGCGGATTTTGGCTCGCGAAGTAAAGAGATTGCGGAACCGTGAGATCCCCTACGTGAAGGTGCTTTGGAGCAACCACGACATGCGCGAGGCCACTTGGGAGCTGGAGAGCGCACTACGGGAGCGCCATGCCCATCTTTTCCAGATGGAGGCTTGAGGTACTTTGTTTGTTTTGAGTTTCGCGGACGAAACTCCCTTTTAGTAGGGGTGAATGTAACGCACTGGACCTTCGCAAATTGCGAGGTTCGAGTGACTAGATGGGTTTCGAGTTTTTCCACACTTGGTAGAGGGTCGTAGAATATTTTCCGACCTAAAGAGTTCGAAAACCTGAATTCCGGATGAGTCCTGAGAGTTTTCACTCTCGGGGACCGGTCCCTGAAAGGAGAGACCGGTCCCCCAATGAACAGTGTTGCGGCAGCCCTGAGGCAACCGGTCCCTGGCGGGCGAGACCGGTCCCCGAGCGCGTCTACGCAGTGAGAGACCGGTCCCGCGGAGGGAGAGACCGGTTCCCGAACGTTGGTTTCTCGGGTTCGCAGCGAGAGACCGGTCCCTGCTGGGGAGAGACCGGTCCCTCTGGGCGAAAACTGCCCAGACCGGGCTGTTGCAATATTGGATTTTTGAGGGACCTAGTTGGATTTTGTTACAATAGAGGGTCTATATGACCCATCCACTCTCTCTTCTCCTCATTTCTCTTCTCTCAACTCTCTCTACACCCTTGATAGAGAAGAAGAAGAAGAAGGAGAAGGGGAAGAAGGAGGGAAGAAGAAGAAGTTTGAGAGCTACTAGTGGACTTGGAGCATCTTCCTCACCCTATCTTCTTCCTTGGTGCTTGGTGCTTGGACTTGGAGCTTGCAAGAGAGAAGATCTTCACCCTTTGAGCTTGGATTGAAGCTTCTTAGAGGTTGGTAGCCCTTTCTCTCCATCTAGACTTTGGATTTGAGGTTTTCTTGTGTTGGAACCCTAGAATGAGATTTTAGGGTTGATTTTGGGGCTTTTTGATCTAGGGCTTTTGGAGCTTGATCACTTGGATTAGAGCCTTCCTTTGGGTTGGATTGGAAGGGATTTAGCTCTCTTTTGGAGCTTAGGAAGAGATTTTGCACTAGAGGTGAGTTTTGACCCTATTTTTGAGATGGTTAATGTTTGATCCTATAGTTGATCGTAATGCCCGTGTATCTCTTCGCTCAATACTTTTAGGGTATGTTGAAACTCGTGGACAACTCCGTTCGGCGAATCGAAGGAGCACGCGACGGTTCGGTGGGTTTGACCTAGCCACACAATGAGAAAATCTCATTGTTGATGATTTAAGTGTTATAAAATGAAAAAGCATGCATATTCTTGTTATATGTATTTATTGTGAATTTTAGAATGCTTAAAATGCCTATGTTGCATATAGTAAAATTTTGGGCCTCTATGTAGTAGAGAGCATGCATGTGTGATATAGCATTCTGGTTGAGATTTGAAACTAAGATCCCTATTATGAAAATGAACCTTGCTTTCATGCATTTAGCTTATTTGCCAATTGTGACATTAGGGATTTTTGGAAGCCTAGAGAGGTTTGAGGACTTAGACTATTTGAGAGATTGGGCCAATGTCATAAAGAGGCATTGGGCCCGGGCTAAAGTGAACCTTGCTAGTATTGTTTTAATTGGAATATGGAACATGAATTGGGCATGATTAGTTGTGATGCTTAAGTGTCATAAAGAGGCACTAAGCAAGTCTGTGCGTTGGAGCGCCACTTTGAGACTTTGGACTAGATCCTTGGGATGCCAGTGACCTTGCTATGTGAGAGGCCTGAGAGTAGAGTACTTGAGACTTTGACCTTGCTTGTTTGCCATTTGTGCTCATTCGCACATGCTTGTGAGGGTCGCTCCCTACAAGCCGGCACTCCGGAGTTAGCCTACGCGACTTATGTTCGCTCGTGCGGTATTGAGAAGCCTACGGGGTCGAGTGGGACAGACACATTCTAAGAGTAGGGATGTCGGGCTACCACAGGCACTTAGGCGGCAAAAGCTGGACTACCTTGGGTAGGTCCTTAATTGAAAATGGAAATCGACACGGTGTTGAGAATGAATAATCACTGCTAGATAGGCTTAGTAGTCGGGTTACTTGACACGCTCATGACATAGCATTGGGATATATATATAGTATATTGGGTTGCATGATAGAACTCATTCTTTATGCATGACGTCTTGGACAGTAGCGTTTACTTGTTGCCATCGGACGTACTTGTTTATGATAGAGTAGATGTACATCATACTTATATCATGCTTACTTAAGACATAGTAATATAGCGTTTCATATATACTTTCTTTCAGCAGTTATTGTTCTCGCTCTTTATTGCTTATTATTATTGTCGTTACTTAACCCTTTCCTTTTGGAGCCTAGTGGTGCATTGAGCTGAGGTCAGTAATTGCCCACTGGGAACTATAAATTATAGTTCTCACGCCCTCTGTTTTGTGTTTTCTTTCAGAGCCTTCCACGCCGGGAGAGGCTAGGGACCGAGGGAAGGGCGTGGCTTCGAGCTAGCTCTTCAGCGAGTGACGAGTCGCTAGGTGGTCTACCTCNCTTTCATTTCGTATCCCACTATGTTATGATTGAGGAGTTTTCTTTATGGTTCTAGGTTTTCTTTCCACCAAAGATATGTATATGCCCATGTTGAGATTTGTCTAGTTATATTTCTTTTACGCTGGTTTAGATGATAGAACTTTACTCGCTCTGATATCGTTAGTTGTTATTATTCTATTTGTTCTTTTTCCAATTATATGTCTGTCGCATCGCGCAGGTTATTTCACTAGTTTTTATAAAATAATTTGAGTACTAACATGTTCTTATAAATATTTGCAGTCAGCGATAGGGTGATTGATTGTCACGCCTCTGGACCGAGCGGAAGCCCGCCCGGCACATGTCCAGACCTGTCATATGTCTACAATATATAAGGCGTTTACAATAAGGAATAATTAAAACAATAATAAACAGTATCTAGAGATATCAGAGCATGATTACAACTAAGTTCTAAAGCCAAGTAGAATAGTAAAAGAACTAAACAACTAACATAAACCATAAAGATAGATACATCAAGTTCCAAGTATAAGAGCTAGATATATAAAAATGATGGTCTCTACATAAGGTACAAAACTCTCAACCACTCCAAATAAAACAAAAAGAGAGGTGAACCACCTGATAGCGAAGCTCCTTACAACTAGCTAGAGACAATACCTGTAACACACTGGACCTTTGCAAATTGCGAGGTTCGAGTGTTTGATCTGTGTTCCGAGTTTTTCCAGGTATTCTGGAGGGTCGTTGACAGTGTTCCGACCTATGGCTCGCATCTTGAGAATCGAGATTTAAAACTTAGTACTAAAATCTCTAAAGTGAAAATTTTAGGCTGCTTTCGGGTTGGACTCTGTAGAGCAGAGTACCGGTACAGCATTGGGCCTGTACCGGAACTGGACCTGGTGCCGGTACAGTATCGGGCTGGTATCGGTACCCAGTGTATTTTTTCTGCGAACCCGAGGCTTGGATTTGCGCGGACTGCTGCTTGGTACCGGTACTCTTTCCCATGTACCGGCACGCAGTGCAGGCTGCAGCTTGGCAATTTTTGAGGAATTTCTTTGTAATTGTAACAACACCTTATTTACCCCTGCACCTCTTGGCTGGAGCTTTTGTGCTGCAACAGAGAAGGGGAGAGGTGAGTTCCCTCTTCATTTTTCCATGATTTTTCCTCTCTTTTCTTGGAATTTTTGGAGGTTTGATCTTCTTCCTTTGTTTCTTTTTGCATCTTGGTGGCTCTCCCATCATGGGAGAAGCTTTGGAACCTTCGTTGGAGCTTGTTTGAGGGAAGGACTTCAACCCTAGCTGGTTTCTATGGTAGTTTGAAGCTTCTTAAGAGGTTAGTAGAATGTATTCCTCATTTAATACATGTTTTGGTGGATTTCTTGAGATCGAACCCTAGAATAAGCAAACTAGGGTTTATTTTGGGGATTTTTGATTTGTAGCTTTTGGGGCTTAATTGATAGGTGTAGAATATCTTGTTGGGGTGGATTTGAAGTGGTCTAGCCTCCTTTTAGAATTTGAGAGGATTTTTCTACACTTTAGATGCAACACACTGGACCTTTGCAAATTGCGAGGTTCGAGTGTTTGATCTGTGGTCTGAGCCTTTCCACAGTTTCTGGAGGGTCGTAGATAGTGTTCCGACCCATGGCTCGTATCCCGAGAATTGAGGTTTTGAACTTGGCACCTAAATCTAGAAAATTGGATTAAGTGGTCTACTCTCGGGTTGCCTCTGCAGGATTGTGTACCGGTACAACCTTGATTGTTGTACCGGAACACAATGTGTACCTGTACATCCCTGATGGTTGTACCGGTACAGATGTGGATTATAGCCAACCCGAGGCTCGGGTTTGCTGTCTCGTCGGATTTGTACCGGTACACTTTTTCGTGTACCGGTACACTTTGGTAGACTGTGAAAACTGCTGTTTTGAGGGGTGTTTTTGCTATTGTAGCAACTCTATAACAGCCCCCACGCCCCCTTGAGCCCTTTTTGTGCTGAGTACACAGGAGCTTGAGGTAGAGGACCTTCTCTCTTCCCATCTTTGGATTTCATCCTCTTTTTGCAAGGTTTTTAGTTGTTTGATCTCTCTTTTGCTCCTTGGTGCTATTTCCTCCATGGAAGGAGCTTGGAGCTTGGTGTTGGAGCTTGTTGGAGGAGAGATCTCCAACCTTGGTTGATTTAGAGCCTTGATTGAAGCTTCTAAGAGGTAAGCAACTTGTTCTTTCCTCTAGATTTCTTATTTTGATGGTGGATTTGAGATGAAACCCTAGATTGGAAACTTAGGATTAATTTTGGGCATTTTGGATTTAGGGCTTTTGGAGCTTGATCTCTTGGATCAGAACCTTCCTCTAGATTGGATTGGAAGGGTTCTAGCTCTCTTTTGGAACTTGTGAAGGATTTTTACTCTATAGGTGAGCTTTTAGCCCATTTGCCTTAGATGCTTAATAATTGATCATAGGGTTGTTCGTAACGTATGGATATCTCTTCTCTTGTGACCTTTAGGGTACTAGAAGAATTGTGGACAACTCCGTTTGGCGAAACGAAGGAGTTATAGCAGAGCTTCGGTGGGTTTGACCTCGCCAAAAATGAAAAAATCTCATTTTTGATGATTTGAGTATCGTAAAATAAAAAATCATGTATTTTCATGTTAGATACATTATTTATGAATTTTAGAATGCTTGAAATGATTATGTTATATACAATGCATTTTCGGATCTCTATGAAGTAGAGAGCTTGCATGTGAGACTTATGCATGGGTTTAGCATTCTAATTGGGACTTGGAATCATGCTTCATATAGTAGACATGAAAAATGTATTATGCCTTTTACATAAACCTTTTTTGGAATTATGAGAATGCATTAGGCCATAAAGAGGCTTGAGACTTGGAAACCATGTAAATTAGTGAGCTAATGTCATAAAGCGACATTGAGTTTGGGTTATATGTGAACCTTGTAATAATGCCATAAAGAGGCATGGAAATTGGAACATGCTTAGATATAGCAATGTTATAGTGTCATAAAGAGGCACTAGACTTAGTGAAAGTTGGAACTTCACCTTGTGACATAGAACTAGACCGATGGATTTCTAGTGATGGTTACCATGTTAGAGACATGATGATTGGGTACTTGAGATAATGACTGTGCTTGCTTGCCATTTGTGCTTATTCGCACATACTTGTGAGGGTCGCTCCCTACAAGCCGGCACTCCGGAGTTGGCCTATACGACTTATACTCGCTCGTGCGGTATCGAGAAACCTACGGGGTCGGGAGGGATAGACTCATTCCTAGAGTGGGAATGTTGGAGTTACCACCGGCACTTAGGTGGCACAAGATAGACTACACTTGTGTAGGTCCTTAAACAAGATTGAGCAATAATGACATTAAACTGGGATATGACAATCACTACTAGGTAGGCTTAGTAGTTGGATGACTTAGACATGCTTTTAGCATACTATTGGACATCTGGGTGGATAGAATATTGGATAGCATTACTTGTTACATCTTAGCACACTTGCTTGTCATGTTGGGATAGACTAGTCATACTTTTGACATACATGTTCATAAGAGATTAAATGTACAACTTATTGTTATCATGTTACTCATGGCATAGTAATTTAGCATACAATGCACGCTTTCATATTAGCAGTTTATCTTGTTACTTATCTCTTTTACCTGACTCTTTGGGCCTAGTGGTGCATTTTGGCTAAGGTCAGTAATTGCCCACTGGGAACTATAAATTATAGTTCTCACGCCCGCTGTTTCTTGTTTCCTTTTCAGAGCCTTCCACACCGGGCGAGGCTAGGGATCGCGGAAAGGGCATCGTCTCGAGCTAGCCCTTCGGCGAGGGACGTATCGATAGGTGGTCTACCTCTCATTGGTTTTATTTTGGAGAGGTTGAAAGTTGTACCTTGTATAGAGACCACCCATTTTGTATTTTGAGACAGTTGATGTATCTACTTTATGCTTTATCTTTAGTGGATTAGTTTTCTTTTTCCTCTACTTGTTGTTATTTTTAGCTGCTACTTGCTCTGATATCTATAGTGGTCTTACCTTTCCTTGCTTTCATATCTCTATTGTTGTAGACGCCTTATATGTGCAGGCATATGGCAGGTCTGGGCATGCACCGGCCGGGCCTACGCCGGGTCCCAGGGCGTGACATTAGGTGAGTTTTGCTCTATTCTTGGGTTGATTTGAGTTGAACACGTAGGGTGTTCGTTTGTTTTGTCTAACCCTCCTAGAATTTTCTCTAGGGAGCTAGGAGACGTCTGGGCACCTTCGTCGACGCGAACGAAGGGGATTTGAGGAGTCTCGGTGGGTTTGGTCTCACCGAAATGAGAAAAATTCGACCTATGTCATTTTAACTGTTGTAAAATAGAAATTCATGCATATTCATGCTAGATAGGATATATGTGAATTTTAGAATGCTTAAAATCCTTATGTTATGTATCATGAAAAAATCGTCTCTATGTAGTAGAGAGATATATGTGCATTGTAGACATGCATGTGAGTAGCATTCTATCTTGTGGTTTGGACTCATGTTTCATGTGATGAAAATGACTTATATAATATGCTCTTGGACTTAGAACTCATATTTGATATAGTGGATAAGAATGTCATAAAGTGGCAGGAACATAATAAATGTGAAACCTTTACTTGATGACATAGTGATAGTGTTAGAAAATTGCGTACGGTAAAAACACAGCGGAAAGAAATCAAACAAATTTGATTTTGAAAACTCTCGAGATCCAATCTCAAAACCACGTAATTAGGATCCCTCATGTTCTTTAAGATTAAAAGGAGAAAAGAAAGATCGAATCTTTACCTTTTTCGCTGATAAATCTTCACCTCAATTTGATGATCGTGAAATCAGCTTCTTTGAAGCCTCACACGTGTCCGGCCTCTATAGGTATCCACACGAGGTTCTTGATTTGATCGATTTCCTCACCGGGGTGCTAGCTCCTTTGCAAATGACATCTTTTGCTAGAAGATGGAAGAGAGAGGAGAGGAAAGATGACGGCTAGGATTTTCTAAAAACTCTCGTATTATTATATAGAAGAATATAATCATCTTTTTAATAATATAATAACCATTAAGGATAAGTACAAATCTAGATTTAAATTTATCCTTTCTTTAATTGGTTAGATCGATCAAATCCTAATTTGATTCTACTTGAACTTCATATTAATTTGATCATATCAAATTAATAATGCAATATTTGCACATAAGTCCTCTTATAATTTACTAACTATTAAAGTCCTCTCCTGTAACATTTACATCTTAATATCCCTAATTTGTAACAATTACAAATTAGTCTAATTATCAACATATTGACAATTAGGTTCTCCGGCGATTCAATAATCGTGATCTAGCTATCCGATCAATCACAACGTCTTATGTGTGTGACCCCATAGGTTCTATTCCATCTAGTAGTGAGATATATTTTAATCACTATCAATAATATCACTGAAACTTCGTTCAGTGGATCGGAACAATTCCAACTCAGCCCAATGAGAATTATCGATCATCTAGATAATTCTCATGAGTCTCACAATCCACCAGTGATGCCTAGCTAGCAGCATGTAGTGGCATACCAGTAGAATGAAATACTGAACCTTTAGGTGCAGTTGCCGTGTGATACAATCCTTCTATCATGAGTCCCGACTAGACGGAGGTTATAGAATAACTCGTCAAACCCAATTGTCTGTCATATGTTAAATTTATTCGACTCGAGTTTCTAATATCGGAAACCCTTTTCTGCTATTTATTCTGCCATGACCAAGGTCTTCTAAAATCGGTCTCATAAATCACATAGGACTAACACCCCTATCTACCAAGGGAGATAGATTCCATCAGAGTGCACACCTTATTCCTACAGTGAACCTACTGCAGCCAACATGCACTGCAAGGACCCGAATGGCTAGGGACCAAGTGTATGTACAGTCAAACTACAGTAACCTCATTGTGAATAGCCGAGGCACCGCAGGTGTAACGCACTGGACCTTTGCAAATTGCGAGGTTCGAGTGTTTGAGCTGTATTCCGAGTTTTTTCAGGTATTCTGGAGGGTCGTTGACAGTGTTCCAACCTATGGCACGTATCCCGAGAATTGAGTTATTTAAAGTAGCGCTAAGGTCACCAAAGTGGAGGACTTAGGCTGCTCTCGGGTTGCTTTCTGCTGGATTGTGTACCGGTACACTTTGATGGTTGTACTGGTACAGAAAATGTACCAGTTACACCTTAATGGTTG
The DNA here is from genome assembly GCF_001540865.1 of Ananas comosus. NCBI lineage: Eukaryota > Viridiplantae > Streptophyta > Magnoliopsida > Poales > Bromeliaceae > Ananas > Ananas comosus. Next base: position 9,115,856 of record NC_033625.1, read on the forward strand.
TACCGATACACATGTGGTTTATGGCCAAACCCGAGCCTCGGGTTTGCGCGTACAGGATTTTGTACCGGTACACTTTCTCATGTACCGATACACTTTGCCAAATTTCAAAATGGCAGTTTTTTAGAGGTGTTTTTGGAATTGTAGCTATACTACAAATACCCCACGCCCTTGGCTGTGCTCCCTGAGCTTCAAACAGCAGGGAAAGAGGTAAGGGAGCTTTCCTCACCTTCTCTTTAGTTTTCTTTCTTTTTGGTTGGATTTTTGAAAATTAAATCCTTCTTTTTCCTTCTTTTTGCTTCTTGGTGCAATTTCCACCATGGGAGAAGCCTTGGCTTGGTGTTTGGAGCTTGTTTGAGGGAGGGTCTTCAACCCTAGCTGAGTTCTAGGGTGGATTGAAGCTTCTAAGAGCTAAGTAACTTGTTTCTTCCTCTAGATTCTAGTTTTGATGCTTTAAACTAGATGAAACCCTAGAAAATGAAAACTTTGGATTTATTTGGGCATTTTTTATTTAGAACTTTTGGAGCTTGATTTCTTGGATTAGACCCATCCTATAGGTTGGATTGGAAGGGTTCTAGCTCCCTTTTGGAGATCAAGAGAGACTATCACCATCTTAGGTGAGTTTTGCCCCTTTTCGTGATTCGGTTAATGATCGACCTAAGGGGTGTTCGTAATGTTCGTTTTACTCTCCTTTTATTACCTTTAGGGTGCTAGGAGAATTGTGGACAACTCTTTTCGCGCAAACGAAGGGTCCCGAGAGGACTTGGTGGGTTTGGCCTCACCAAAATGAGATAAAATTCTTATATGATGATCATGTTTGTCGTAAAATGGAATTTCATGCATATTCATGCTAGATGGAATATTTGTGAATTTTAGAATGCTTAATATGCACATGTTATGTATAATGCACATTTGGACCTTTATGTAGTAGAGAGCTATTCATGTTGGGATCATGCATATAGTTAGCATTCTTATACTTGGATGAGATCATATTTCATTTAGTGAAAATGATAAGTATATTGTACTCTTGGACTTAAAACTCATCCTTGGCATAGGAGTGAGCTAATATCATAAAGTGGCATTGGGCTTGGCATATGTATGAACTTAGTAAGCTAATGTCATAAAAGGGCATTAAGCTTGGAATGTGCTCGGGACATAGTAAAGCCTAGTGTCATAAAGAGGCACTAGTGTTGGAACAAGGTTTGGACATAATGAGATATATTGCCATAAAGGGGCAGCGAATGTGATGAACGGCTAAACCTTCAATTTGAGACATAGAACTGTAAGTTTTAGGAGCCCAAGGATCTATCTAGATTGTATCTAACACCTAGAGGGGGGTGAATAGGTGTAATAGCCAAAAACCACAAATCTCAATGTGATAAAAAATAAATGCGGAAAATAAAAATCACACCGAGATTTACGTGGGAAGACTCCAACTTGGAGAAAAACCCACGGGACCAACACGCGAAAAAATAATTCACTAAGAGAAAAGATTACAAGGTGATTACCGACTCCACGGACTCGACCTCTCTTAACCTCTTATGAATCTCGCACAATCCTTCGGGTTGTCCACACCCTCACGTTCGAATCCACGAACGCCACGTTCCGAATCCACGAAACACCTCCACTCCGAATCCACGAAGCTCACGATCTGAATCCATGAACCGCCGTCAATAACGCCGAATCCATGACGCCATCATGAAGAACATCATGTGTACGGTGATCCTTCGCTTAGAGTTTCAATTAAAACCAGGGAAGTGAACTCCAAGCGAAGCAAAGATCAAATCAATATATAGATATGAAATTCCAATATCTCGATTTGACCTAAAAGAGGCTAATATGTAGAAAATAGGTTTTAGATGAAATCCGAGCCTCTAGAGTTTCTCAAACATGTATTTTCGTGATGCTTAATGTGTTAGAGAACCCCAATAGCTTATTTATAGACTTTAGAATCAATTAGAGTCGGATTAGAAAGTTTTTTCGAAAATTATATTGTGTACAGATACACTTTAAGCTGTTATCGGTTACATGATGACGGAAGAGAAAACCTGTGTAATGCTGTAACCGGTGACAAGTCGCTTGTTGTACCGAAACAGAATGTGTACCGGTACACTTCCGATGTTGTACCGGTACACTTTGCAAAAACTCATTTTTTGCATGGTTTCGGATTTTGCAAAGTACCAACGCACTTTCTAATCCAGTAAATTTTGGTATTATGATTCTAATGCCTAAAACTAAGTATGAATCACCATAACATGAATTAAAAGCTTACCAGGGCATCGTGATTCACATAGTGAGTTAATTCCGCTTTCTTCGAAGTCTTGGATTCTTCGATCTTCGACGATACGCACCAATCTTTCAAGACTCCGACTCACCTCACGAAACTTGCAAACACACAAGACTTAACAAGAACTAGACCGTTGGGTTGCTAGTGACTATTACCATGTTAGAGATATGATGATCGAGTTCTTGAGACGATGACTATGCTTGCTTGCCATTTGTGCTCATTCGCACATACTTGTGAGGGTCGCTCCCTACAAACCAGCACTCCGGAGCTAGCCTACGCGACTTATGCTCGCTCATGCGGTACTGAGGAGCCTATCGGGCTGAGTGGGATAGACTCATTCCTCAAGGTAGAATGTTGGGGCTACCACGGCACTTAGGCGGCACAAGCCGGACTACCTTGTGTAGGTCCTTAATTAGTAATGAAAATCGACACAGAGTCATATAAGTAATAATCACTACTAGACAGTTCATAGTAGTTAGATTTATTGGGCATTTGGATATATAGTATACTTGATAGTATTGCTTATTGCATTATAGCATACTTGTTTGCCATGTTGGAGCATACTAGTCACGTATTGGCATATTGGACCATGATAGAATAGATGTACACCATGTTGACATCATGTATGTTTGTGGCATCGTAGATTAGCATTTCATTACATTCTTTACATATCGCAGTTTATTAGTAGTTCTTTTATCTACTTATGCTTTTGGGCCTAGTGGTGCATTTTGCTCAAGTCAGTAATTGCCCATTAGAAACTATAAATTATAGTTCTCACGCCCCCTGTTTTATGTTTTTTTTCAGAGCCTTCCACTCCGGGAGAGGCTAGGGACCGCGGCAAGGGTGTCGCTTCGAGCTATCGAGCGAGGGGTCTTGCTAGGTGGATTATTTTCTCCTTTTTGTTTTAGTTGGAGAGAATAAGAGCCTTTGTACCCTACATAGAAACTACCATTTTGGATATTGTAGTGCTTGTATTTGAGACAGTTTGATGTATTCACTCCATGTTTTATCTTAGTTGTTAGTTTTCTTTCTCTCTAGTTGTTGTTAGAATTTAGCTGCTATTTGCTCTAATATCTCTAGATATTCTCTATCTTTGCTTTATTCTTCGCTATTGTTGTAGACGCCTTATATGTGCATGCATATGGTGGGTCTGGGCATGCTACCGGGAGGGTCTCCGCCGGTCTCGGGGCGTGACAGATTAATTTGGTATTAGAGCCTAGGATTGAGTCTTAGTGGACCTAGCAAACCTTAGGCCAGTTGGACTATAGGAAATAGTCTCGTGAGAGACGGGGTCTATTTGATTTGTAAGCGAAAGTATCCTGATTGGGTTTTGTGATAACTCTAAAAATGTTGTAGTTGATCGAAGTGTATAGCTTCTAACTTTGCGGAGGGTTACGTTGGCGGTCGACAACGTAACATCGGGAGTTAGTAGTGAAGAATCCTTACTTTCGAATGATTTGGGTACTTATTTGTTGAGCGGGGTTGCGATACCGTAGGTTTTACTAACTTGCGCTTTTACGCTGTTGTAGTGATAATGCCGATTACACGCTCTAAGTCTGTTGGGGCAGACAATACGGCAAACTTGGAGAAGGTGGAGACCTCCGTTACCTCCGGATCCGGCGAGGTCCGTGAGTTGAGGAGCCAGCTTACGGCCCTCATTGACTTGGTCGCGCAGCAGGCGGCGGCGGCTCAGCAGCAGGCGGATGCGGCGCACCGGCAGGAGGCGCGGATGAAGCGCCTAGAGGATCTTTTGTTGCAGCAGGCGGCAGCCAGGGAGGCTCAGATCCCTACACCACCCACGCCGGTAGAGGTGGTTGCGCCCAGGGTGTCGTCCCCTGCAGTCGACACTTCTCTGACGGCCCCTGCGGTGGCACCTTGGGAGGAGGACGTTGCGGCACCACCAACTAAGGTGCCTTTGGCGGGGGCAGTTTTTCCCGTGATGGCTGAGGGAGCGGAGCGGGATAGGCTCATGGATCGCCTCAACGAGTTCAGGAGGTGTAACCCCAGAATCTTCGATGGAGAGAAGGTCGACCACTGGATTGTAGAGAACTGGTTGATGCACATGGAGAAACTTTTCCGCGACACCTTCATGGAGGAAAGAGATAGAGTTTGGTTCGCCACACACCACTTGGACGGCGAGGCCTACAGTTGGTGGTTGGATATCCAGGATAAACCCAACACCGACCTTGCAGTGATCATATGGAGGAAGTTCAAGAAGCTTCTCCGGGCGCATTACTTCCCCAATAGCGTCAAAAGAAAGATGGAGCAGGATTTGCGCAGTTTGTGTCAGGGGGACAGGATTGTCACTATAAGGAAGTGAATTCTCGAAATCCGAGAGTTGGACTTCGTCCAGGATCGACTAATTGTCGAGTGGGTAAACTTCGGAGGAGCTAAAGATGTCCAAAACACAAAAAGTGCATTTGAGTCGAGTCCGCGAGAGCAAATGATGCAAAATCTGCACTTGGCGGATTCTGCTCTCGGGGACTGGTCCCTAGCGGCGGGGACCGGTTCCCGTAAGCAGGAATTCTGGCAGAGAGGAGGTCTGCGCAAAACTGCTCTCGGGGATCGGTCCCTGGTGGGAAGAACCGGTTCCAGTAGCTGAGGATTGCGGCAGGCGCCCGATGCAACCGGTCTCTCGAGCAAGGACCGGTTCCCGTACACGTGTTGCGGGGAATTGCTCTCGAGGACCGGTCCTCCTGTTGAGGGACTGGTCCCTCCGCGCGAAAATTGCCCAGGCAAGGCAGGTTGAGAGAAGTAAAGTGGAGGGGCTTTTATGCAAAATGCCATGAGTTGAGGGGTATAGAGGGGCTGAGCCTTCTCCTCTCTCTCATTCTCACCCTCACTCTCACATTCTCTCTCTCTCACTAAACTCTTTCTCTCTCTCCCTCTCTTGAGCAAGGTAGAAGGAGAAGAAGAAGAGGAAGAAGAAGAAGGAAAGAAAGGTGGAGAAGAAGAAGGAGATCAAGGAGAATAAGAAGGAGACAAGGAGAAGGCCTTGGACACCTTCACCTCCCTCTCCTCTCCCCTTTGGTACAGCTTAAGAGGTAAGCTCTTGAACCCTAACAATGGTAGAACCTAGGGTTTTGGATTTCTAGCTTTAGAAATGGGTCAAATAGAAGCCTAGCATGATTAGTTGATGCTTTAAGCTAGAATCTAGGGATTTATTGGTGGTTTGCTATAGGTGCTAACCTAGGGTTACAAATTGGAGTCTTTGATAAATGATGAGATTGATCTCATTTGATAGCTTGTAAACATAATTGATAGGTGTCTAAACGCGGGGGCGAAGTAGGATTTTCGATTCGTCGAGCGGGTGAAAATCTATCGACAAAATATAGCCGATTGAGCACCGTTTTGGACCAAGGAGGCCGAGACATCGTCGTAACCTTCGTTGGGAAGCGTTTCTAGAATCTTCGTACCCTCAAAAGGTGGGGGGTGTCATTCCGAAGCAACCGAGCTCTTTTCTATGTCTTAGAAATACATGATTTTCACATCTTGCATGTTGCATTGTAGGATTGCATTGTAGTACCTTTTCCTTATGCTTCTAAATGTTAACCTAGTGTGCATGGAATACTTGGTGAAATGGATAGGTAAGGATTGGGTCGGAACATGGATCCTATAGTGCCAAAAGAAAGAGATGAACTCGATGGTTATTCAGTGACATAGAGAGTGGCATTAATGTAGTGTACTTGACACTAGAGGTTCATGAACTTAGGGATAGGTAGATTCCCTAGTAAATGATTTGTGAACAATGAACTTAGTATAGCTAAGTATGCATGATTGTCGAAATAGATGAGTTCCGAGAGAATGTTGGCCCTAGTTCGTAGGGTATACTCACGTGGAGAGGATAGATCAAGCTCACGGTCTGTTATTTAGGATGGTAAAGCCATCCATATCCTCACATGGAGAGAATTTGTCAGTACTCCGGAGTGTCGGGCGATTATGACAGAGTTGATGTCTGTAGACAGTCCCGGGTTCGGGGGCACATGGAGTCTCCTTACCCTATGGGATGGATATGTGAGGCGTAGGCAAACCCAAGGGTTTCGCCACAGATTGGGTAAATGAAAAGTTAATATTGTCATCGAACATTGCTTATCGAATATGGATCGAACTTGTTAGCATGATAGTAAACTTTTACTAAATGATGCATGCATTCATTTCACATGATTATGGGCATAGTAGCATAGTTTTTCTATTATGTATTTACAGCTTTGATGTATATATTTATCTGTTTCGTTGTTACTTTTGCCTACTTGGACCTAGTGGGGAGATCGGCGGAGTCGGCGGCCGAGCCCACTGGGAACTATGGAAGATAGTTCTCACCCCACTTTATTTCCAGGGCTAGGTACAGGTTTGCCGGGCGAGGACCGCGGCAAGGGCATCGCGCCCGACCAGTGAGGATTATTAGTAGAGTAGTAGCTTTTCTTTTGCATTAGCACACCTATGTATTTGAGAGAGATTCATGTAAGTGAGGACTTTGGAGAGCTATGTACTTGATGAGCATGCATTCATTTTGGGAAAGAAAATGTAATTGTATAAAGAATACAAATGTGATGTAATAGTTAGTAGTTCCTCATCAACCACGGCACTGCACACGCAGTCGGGGTAGGTGTTACTTGTGTGGCCAGGAGGGCCACTTCCAGTTGGACTGCCCGAGGGGTCCAGCTCCAACGCTATCATCGGCATCAACACCAGCTTCACCGGGTCCCAGCTAGGGGACACCTTCTGCTCACTACCATGCCGGGCGACCACCAGTTCCGAGGCAGGCGGAGTGGTCACGACAGGCCCTGAGCGTGAGCATGTATGCGGCCCAGACCGAGGAGGCGGCAGCAGCCGAGAATGTGGTTGCAGGTATCATTTTATAAAATAGCATTCGAGTTCGTGCATTATTTGATACCGGTGCATCGCATTCATTTATAGATCGGCTGTTTGCCGAGTTGCATGACATCCCCTTTATTTTCTTATTGTATCCGGGACGTGTTGTTGTCCCCGACCACTCCTTGGATATTAGAGAGTTTTGCCCCAGTTGCCCCGTTCGGATAGGAGAGTGGATCATGCCCGTGGATTTGCTAGCTTTGCAAAAATTCGGAGAGTTTGATGTTGTCTTGGTCATGGATTGGTTGACCAAGTACTTCGCCACTATTGATTGCAAGAATTGAATGGTGACTTTTAGAGAGCCGGGGCAGGAGGAGGTTGTTTACCGTGGATGCCCGAGTTCGCTGTTTGCGATGACGATTAGCTCCTCTCGAGCTAGGCAATTGATTAGCAGAGGTTGTATAGCCTACTTGGCTACTGTGGTGTTGAGGGGTAACGCCGACGCCCCTAGGATTGAGGACATCGCCGTAGTGCGGGAGTTTGGAGATGTGTTGTAACACACTGGACTTGTGCAAATTGCGAGGTTCAAGTGTTTGATTTGAGTTTCGAGCTTTTCCACACCTTGTGGAGGGTCGTAGACGGTGTTCCGACCCGTAGTTCGAAATTCTGGATTTTTGGTTAAGTCCTGAGAGTTTCACTCTTGGGGACCGGTCCCTGGTGGGAGAGAGACCGGTCCCCCTAATGCAACCGGTCCCCCGGGTCTGAGAGACCGGTTCTCGAATGCGTAGCTGCGGGAGAGTCCTGAGGGACCGGTCCCATGTGGGGACAGACCGATCCTTCCACCCGAAAATTGCCCAGTCAGGGCAGTGCACAGGTTGTATTGTTGAGGGGCTTTTCTAGATTTTGTTACATTAGAGGGCTTTTAAGGCTTTTCCTCTCTTTCTTTTCCTCACTTCTCACTCTTTCACACTCCCTAGAAAGAGAAGAAGAAGGAGAAAGAAGGAAGGGAAAAAGGAGGAGAAGAGGAAGGAGAGCTTGCTTGGTGGACTTTGGTCTTCCCCCTACACCCTCTCTTCTCACCATTGGTGGCTTGGAGCTTGGGCTAGGAGCTTGATTGAGGATCAACCTTCAATCCTAAAGCATTTTGAGCATGATTTGGAGCTACCAAGGAGGTTAGTATGCTTAATCTATCCTTTGGAGCATGTTTTCGTAGGTATTACCAAATGAAACCCTAGATTTGGATTTTAGGGATAGAATTGGGGATTTTTGATTTGAGGGCTTTGGAACCTAATTGATTGGTTTAGAACCTTGGTATAGGTTGCTTTGGAAGGAATTTGGCTTCCATTTGGAATTTCTTAGAGGATTTCTATGCTATAGGTGAGTTTTCTCCACCTTAACTAGAGTTGGTTAATGTTTGAGCTTTGAGTTGTTCGTAAGGTTCGTTTAACTCTTATTCCTACATCTTTAGAGTGCTAGGAAACTAGTGGGCATCTTCGTCGGAGCAAACGAAGGGTCGCAAGAGTTGTGGTGGGTTTGACTTCGTGAAATCGGGACGAAATGGCCCCTATGTATTTTATACTTGTCGTAACGTCAATTTGATTGCATATTCATGCCAAAAGGGATTTATGTGAATTTTAAAACACTTAAAATACATGTGTTATGTGTAAGATAAATTTCACTCTATATAGTAGAGCATTCTGGGTATTATACATGCATATGACAAGTGTTCATGATAGCGAATTGGAAACTTGTCTCGTATGTTTAAATTAGCTCAAATTATGCATTTGTAAACATTTGATTTAAGCTTGGACTTAGTGAATAAAAATGCCATCGAGGGGCACTTGATTTAGTACGCTATGAAACTGCTACATTGAGACATAGTGATAGGCCATTGACATCTATTACTTTTCATGTTTTAGACATGATGCCATAGAGATAGGCCATTGAGACATTCGATATGTTATATTCCATATTTTAGACATGATGACTTGAGACTTGAGACGGATCTTACGCTTGCTTGCCATTGTGCTCATTCGCACACGCTTGTGAGGGTCGCTTCCTACAAGCCGGCACTCCGGAGATGGCCATCGCGATACATATTCGCCGTGCGGGATTGGGCGCCGAATTGGATTGCCGTGGGCAAGGCTCATTCCTAGAGTGGGGATGTTGACTACCACGGGGCCATTAGGCTCGGCACCGGCCAGACAGCCTACGGGTGGGTTTACAGGCCAGACAGCCTTCGGGCGGGTCTTCCAAGATTTAACTTTAAATAGTTAACATGCCAAGTGAACATTGACTAGAATAGTAAACAATGACATTTTACTATTACATTGGGGACATTACGATGGTTGTATACTCGTGCATTTTCATGATAAAATAGCTTTCTTACTTATGCAATTCCATGCTAAGTAGAGACATCATGTAGTAGTAAGTACTCATGTTTGTTTACTTGTTGTATATATCGCTTTTGCTTATACTCGTACTTACCCTTTTTTTAGCTTTTGGGCCTGGTGGCGCATTTCACGGAAGTCAGTAATTGCCCATTGGGAACTATTATTTAATAGTTCTCACGCCCCCTGTTTTATGGTTTTATTTCAGAGCCTTCGGCATCGGCGGAGGCACGGGATCGCGGCAAAGGTGTCGCCTAACTAGATAGCAGGGAGCCACTTGCTCTTAGGTGGTTACTCTCTTTTTGTGTTTTTGGTGAGGGAGAGATTCTTGTACCATGTATAGAGACCACCTATGTACTCTTTTAGCTCTTGTTTTGGGATATCTATTGTATTACTTATGACTCTCATTTAGTGATTTTGGCTTCTTTCACCTTTTCTTGTTGTAGAAATCTAGATGTATTATGCTCTGTTACTCCTAGATGTTCTTTTATTATTGCTTTATTTATCGCTTTGTTGTAGATGCCTTGTATGCTTTAGACATATGGCGGGTCTGGACACGCGCCGGGCGGGCTTCCGCCGGGCCCCGGGGCGTGACATGTGTTTCCAGCGGAGCTTCCAGGGATGCCACCTGATAGGGAGATTGAGTTTGTGGTAGATCTCGTTCCCGGGACTACTCCAATCTCAAAAGCACCCTATAGGATGGCACCAGCTGAGTTGAAAGAGCTGAGGGCACAGTTGCAAGATCTTTTGGACAAGGATTTTGTACGGCCGAGTGTTTCACCTTGGGGAGCACCGGTTCTATTTGTTAAGAAGAAGGACGGATTACTTCGCTTGTGCGTGGACTATCGTGAACTTAATAAGGTCACGATCAAGAATAGGTATCCGTTGCCGAGGATCGATGATCTATTTGATCAGCTTCAGGGATCTAGTGTATACTCCAAGATCGACTTGTAGTCGGGATATCACCAGTTAAAGATTAATCTTGAGGATGTGTCGAAGATGGCTTTTAGAACACGGTATGGATACTATGAGTTTACACTTATGCCATTCGGGCTCACTAACGCCGCGGCAGCTTTTATGGATCTAATGAACCGCATTTTCAAGTCTTATTTAGACAGGTTCGTCATGGTGTTTATTGATGACATTTTGGTCTATTCCCGAAGAGATGCGGATCACGAGGAACATTTGAAGCTTGTACTTCAAGTGCTTCGGGAAAAGAAGCTCTTTGCCAAGTTAAAGAAATGTGAGTTTTGGCTTAGAGAGGTGGCGTTTTTAGGCCATTTGGTTTCAGGATCAGGTATAGCCGTGGATCCTAGGAAGATCGAGGCAATCAAGGATTGGCCGAGGCCGACCAGTGTTACCGAGATACGGAGTTTTATTGGTTTGGCCGGCTACTACCGACGGTTTGTTGAGGGGTTTGCAAAGTTATCTACTCCCCTCACGAGGCTCATGCATAAAGGCACTAAGTTTATTTGGAATAATGCGTGTGAAAGAAGCTTTCAAGAGCTGAAGCAGAGATTGACGACCGCCTCGATCCTAACCTTGCTAATTGCTGGAGCAGGGTATGTGATTTATAGCGATGCTTCATTTAATGGATTGGGCTGTGTCTTAATGCAGGACAGGAAAGTGATCGCGTATGTTTCTCGCCAGTTAAAGGAGTATGAAAGGAATTACCCTACTCACGACTTGGCGTTGGTGGCCGTAGTCTTTGCACTAAAGCTATGGCACCATTATCTTTATGGCTAGCGATGTGAAGTATATACGGATCATAAGAGCTTAAAGTACTTATTTATTCAGAAGGAGTTGAACTTGAGGCAGCGCAGATGGTTGGAGCTACTCAAGAATTATGATATGACAATTCTTTACCATCCAGGCAAGGCTAACCTGGTGGCAGATGCGTTAAGTCGGAAATCGATGAAAAACTTAGCGATATTTATGGTTACTCAACCGCCGTTGATCGAGCAGATGAAGCGGTTGGAGTTGGAGGTGGTGGCTCCTGACACACCTTTGAGATTGATGACGTTGGTGGTGCAACCTACACTTTTGGATAGAATTAAAGAAAAGCAAGCTCACGATGTGGAGTTGCAAAGGATTAGAGCTAAGATGGTTGATGGTTGCACCGGTGACTTCACCGTGGAAGGTGTTGGACTGATGCGTTTCTGCGGGCGGATTTGTGTATCGGCGGAACCAGCACATAAAGAGGATATTCTTCAAGAAGCACATCGAGCACCCTTTGCTATACATCTGGTAGGCCCCAAAATGTATAAGGACTTGAAGTTGCTTTATTGGTGGCCCGGGATGAAGAAGGATGCTGGTGAGTTTGTAGCTCGTTGTCTAACTTGCCAACAGGTGAAAGCTGAGCACCGAGTTCCCGCGGAAAAATTATAGAGCTTATCGATTCGAGTGTGGAAATGGAAGAAGATCACCATGGACTTCATGATGGGATTGCCTCGCTCACAGGCCGGGCATGATACTATTTGGGTGATTGTGGATAGGTTGACGAAATCGGCTCATTTTATACCTATTCACATTACTTGGACTGGTGAGAGACTCGCACAGGTATATCTTGATGAGATTGTGCGATTACACGGGGTACCTATTTCTATAGTTTCTGATTGAGATCCCTGTTTTGTATCTCATTTTTGGAGAAGCTTACAGAATGCCTTGGGCACGCACTTGGATTTCAGTACAGCTTTCCACCCTCAGAGTGACGGGCAGTCAGAGCGCATTATACAGACTCTTGAGGATATGCTTTGAGCATGTGTGATAGACTTCCAGGGAGGATGGTCGCAACATCTACCGATGGCAGAGTTTGCTTATAACAATAATTATCAAGCAAGCATCAAGATGGCACCTTTCGAGGCATTCTATGGACGGAAGTGTAGATCGCCATTTCATTGGAGTGAAGTTGGCGAGAGATTGGCTTTAGGCCCCGATGTGCTCCAAGAAGCAGAGGACAAGGTTCGCATTGCTTGGGAGCGATTGTTGACAGCCCAGAGTAGGCAAAAGTGTTATGCTGACAAGCGTCGACGAAACTTGGAGTTTCAGATTGGAGATTATATCTTCTTGAAAGTCTCGCAAACCAAGAAAATTAGAAGATTTGGGATCCGGGGTAAGTTGAGCCCCCGATTCATTGGGCCGTATGAGATTTTGGAGCGCCTAGGCCCGGTGGCGTATCGGCTTGCTCTAACATTAAACCTATCGGGCGTACACAATATTTTTCATGTATCGGTCCTTCGAAAGTACATCCATGATCCGGCTCATGTATTGGGTGCTACACCACTAGAGCTGAGGGATGATTTGAGCTTTGAGGAGCAACCCGTGAGAATCTTGGCTCGCGAGGTGAAGAAACTACGGAACCGTGATATTCCGTATGTGAAGGTGCTTTGGAGCAACCACGATGCACGCTAGGCCACGTGGGAGCTGGAGAGTGCGCTGCTGGAGCGCTATCCCTATCTTTTCCGAATGGAGTCTTGAGATATTGCGTTTTTGAGTTTCGCGGACAAAACTCCTTTTTAGGAGGGGTGATGTAACACACTGGACCTTTGCAAATTGCGAGGTTCGAGTGTTTGATCTGTGTTCCGAGTGTTTTTAGACATTCTAGAGGGTCGTTGACAGTGTTCCGATCTATGGTACGTATCCCGAGAATTGAGGTATTTAAAGTAGCGCTAAGGTCACCAAAGTGGAGGACTTCGGCTGTTCTCGGGTTGCTTTCTGCTGGATTGTGTATCGGTACACCTTGATGGTTGTACCGGTACAGAAAGTGTACCGGTTACACCTTGATGTATCGGTACACCTTGATGGTTGTACCGGTACAGAAAGTGTACCGGTTACACCTTGATGTATCGGTACACCTTGATGGTTGTACCGGTACAGAAAGTGTACCGGTTACACCTTGATGGTTGTACCGGTACACATGTGGTTTATAGCCAACCCGAGCCTCGGGTTGGCGCGTACAGGGTTTTGTACCGGTACACTTTCCAGTTTACCGGTATACTTTGCCAGATTTTAAAATGGCAGTTTTTGAGGGGTGTTTTTGGAATTGTAGCTATACTTCAAATGCCCCATGCCCTTGGCTGTGCTCCCTGAGCTTGGAACAGTAGGGAAAGAGGTAAGGGAGCTTTCCTCACATTCTCTTTGGTTTTCTTTATTTTTGGTTGGATTTTTTGAAGATTAAATCCTTCTTTTTCTCTATTTTTGCTTCTTGGTGCAATTTTCACCATGGGAGAAGCCTTGGCTTGGTGTTTGGAGCTTGCTTGAGGGAGGGTCTTCAACCCTAGCTGAGTTCTAGGGTGGATTGAAGCTTCTAAGAGATAAGTAACTTGTTTTTTCCTCCAAATTCTACTTTTGATGCTTTAAACTAGACGAAACCCTAGAAAATGAAAACTTAGGGTTTATTTGGGCATTTTGGATTTAGGGCTTTTGGAGCTTGATTTCTTGGATTAGAATCTTCCTCTAGATTGGATTGGAAGGGTTCTTGTAACATACCGAACTTCTAAAATCATGAAGTCACGGTGTACATTTAAATGGTTCCCGTGAGGTTGCGGTAGAATGTAACATACCGGATTTTAAATATAAAAATAAAAATAAATAAAAATAGTATGAGATACTATTTTATCGGATTTAGAGAAGCGAAATATAGGTTGGGAGTGACCTGTGCTGAAATCGGAGCGAAAACAAAAGATTTAGAATTTTATGTGAGAAACGGGGCAGATAAATTAGCAAAAAATGCACAGTGTCAGAAAATTATGAAAATTGGAGGAGATGTCAGAAATATTTTTGTGAGGTTAGATTTAAAGTTTCATGTTATTCTGACACCCGTAGAGAGAGAAATAAAATCCGAAAGCTATCTGATAAAGATTGCAGTTCGGTACAGTTTAGTGACCAAACGGGGTCGAAACTGAAATATTAAAATTTCTTTGGACTTATTAAGTAAAACCGAACATGTCTGTCAAATTTGAGCTCAAACGGACATTCAGAAGGGCTCCAACAAAATTTATCAGATTTCAAGCTGCCCGTGATGAATAGTGTTTAGTTGAGGGGCAAAATGGTCAAAAAGGACTCAACCCTTTTCTTCTTCTCCTTGCTCAGCCACAGCAGCCCAAACCGCACATACACACACACGCACACACGCATGGAAGGGAGAGAGAGAACTTCAAATTCTCTCTCTAAATCTCTCCCAAAATTAAAGAAATTGGCGGAGATTGAAGCTTGGAGGTGAATCGCCGTCATCTTCTTCATCTTCTCCATGGTTTGGAGCTTATTTTGAGGTGAGCTTCTTGAGCCCTTTCATGGTAGATCTTCAAAGCTTTGTTTATAATCCATAGAAATGGCTTATTTGGAATCCTATGATGCTAAATAGAGGATTAATGCTTGAATCATGGATCAATTTAATGATTTCTTGCAATAGTTGTAACCTAGGGCTCTATAATGCAATTTTTGCTAGGAGGTGGGTTTGATCTAAATTGAACCTATATAAACCTAATTGCTAGGTAAACAAACGCGTTGGCGAAGTCGGTTCGGCGATCCGTCGAGCCGTTGCGAAGTTATTTAAGAAACGGACATTTAGGCTTCGGGTCCGCCGGGAGGGCCGAGGCGACGTCGTAAAATCGTGGAAATGGATTGGAGGCATTGTGGCACATAACCGAAGAGCTTCTGCACTTGAAACGGCGAAGCGGAGCGCTCTTGGAGTGCAACCGTGAGATAGGGTTGGCTATGGACCCTCGACCTGTGGAAAGTGGATTCCGGAATCCTAAGACTTGTGATGACCCTGGTAGAAGCTAGGGCGTTTGTGCAACGACTTCGCTGCCGAGCTTGGTACCAAGGGAGGATTGGGGGCGATCACACGGAGATCACCGCCCGGGGCTTGAACCATTGCCGTGGCGTTTGTGCGACGATTTCGCCGCCAGGATGGTTGAGCCATTTGAGGATCAGACCGTCAGAGCAGACTGAATCCATGCTGGGTAAGTACGATACGGGTGCCTACAGGTGGCTGAGTCAGACATGGACCGTTGTTGGGTGTGGTGCGATCCGTTCGCCGCCAGACCGTGTGTCATGACTCGAGCTCACGCTGGGTAAGAGCAACGCGATCGCCACCAGATGGTCAAGTCATGCGACTTGAGCCGAGCTTAGCGTGTGTGACGACTTCGCCGCTAGGGGGCTGTGACAGAGAGAGGGCGGTAGGCTGATGAGCAGCCGGTGCGCGGGCTATCCGCGGATGATTGACTCGAAGCCGAGTCGGGTGGTTAGCTTCGATAGGGTAGAGGAACCCTTATGAGCTAGAGATAGAGACTTGAGCTAAGGTGATAGAGACCTTAGGAGCCAGGGGACTCGAGTGTGAACCTAAGGTAGTAGAAACCTTAGAGTAAAGGCATGAGCTAAGAGTAGCCAGGTAAATGTAGAATCTAATGATCTACTAGTTGTTTCATAAAGTTGTATGATTTTCATATCGCATATCGTGAGACATGGCATGTATTTCAATTGAATATATATCTGTTGTATATTGCTGAACTAACATGTTGCAGTGCCTCCTCGGACCTATCGGTAGAGCTTTTCTCTTGGGTGGCCGTACCCACTGGGAACCATGGAGTTGGTTCTCACCCCACGTGGTTTTGGGGTGTTTTTAGGTTGTACGTGTGGAGCGCGATGGCGCGAGGCGAGGGCGTAGCTCAGTAGATAGCACCCTACCACAGAGACCGAGATAGCAGTACCCTGAGGCAGTCTAGCTTAGGGGACTAGAAGGCAAAGAATCTAAATGTATCAAACTTGTAAAATAAATGATGTAATAATATGATTGTAACTGGAAGTAAAATGTAAATTCGAAGCTGAGATGTACTAAGTGAATGCTTGTAATAGCTGTTAGTTTTATGTATTTGATACTTTCTTTGCAATCTGGATTGGTATTCGTTCCTTGTTGGAACATTCGTTGATTGTTTGGATTGTGACGCCTAGAACGTACAGGGGGGACTCTGTCCGCGTATAGGGGAAATCCCGGTCCGTTCGGCGGTCTGTCGTCGGCGCCGCGACCCGGTCCAAATTGGTGGTTGGTCGCGGGGTGTGACAGATAAAGTTGTATGAGAGCATAAAGTAGAAAATGGGAGGAAAATGGTTTAGACAGACCTAGGGAACCCTAGGATAGTGAAACCATCGGAGAATCAGGTTCATGAGAGACGAGGACTTATGATTTGTGGCGAAAGGTAATGGATTGGGTTGTGTCGTAAACCTCTAAGACGGATATTAGAGGTAGACTCGAGGTGTGGTTTATTCTCAGCCGAGGATGTTCATGTTGGCGTACGACAACATGAAACCGAGTGATGTGAATAAACACACTTGCGTGACTTTCGCCTGATTGGCTTTTGAGTCGGTGTTAGTGGTCTCGCGTTTGACTCTGAGGGTCGAGAACTAATCAAGTTGTCTTATTTCAGGAAGCGATGGCACAGCGTAGGCGATCTTTCCAGATCGGCGCGGGCGGGGACAAGTGGTGTCCCTGAGCAAACCGACGCGAGCGGAGACTCAGAGCTTCGTGATCAGTTGGCCACACTCGTAGGAGTGTTGAGGCAACAGGCTGATGTGGTGCAGCGTCAGCAGGAGGCTGCAATGCGCCAGGAAGAACAAATAAGAAGACTCCAAGAAACGGTGGATCAGCTGGTGGCAAATTTTTCCGTATCGTGCATTGTGTCCCAAACGTGGTGCGGGATGACGAGGACAAGGCTGACTGCTTCGTGCGGAGGCTTCGGCCAGACTTGTACCGGCAGTGCTGGTGCTTAAGTTGCAGACTTTTGCTGAAGTCCTGGATCGGGCCTTGTGGATAGAACAAGGCAATGCATTCCTGCGAGAGAAGCGTGAGGAACATTACAAGGAAAAAGGGAAAGAACGGCCAGTGAGTGGACATGATGGTCAGTTAAGTTCCCAACAGACCTCAGTGAGGACGCGCTCTCGATCTAGAGCTCCGGGGACGTACCACATACGGTCCTCAGCGAGATGTGTGATTTGTGGGGGCTCTCATTTCCCACAACAGTGTGAACAGCGTGAGGGTAAGTGTTTCAAGTGTGGGCTATCGGGCCATGTGCGGGACGAGTGTCCACAGGGTGATAGCCGGGCCTTGACACTTGCAACGGCCCATACCTCTTCGGGACAGCCGGCGGGTATGCCACCTGCGGCATGGTCAGGGGAGCAACCATTGAGGACATTGCAACCAGAGGGTTCGCGACGAGCACCGAGTGGCCATGGATAGGCGACCCGAGTTGCTATGCCTGCTGTTGTCGACGTCGTCGTGGCAGGTATGAGTTAATTGAGCAATCGTATGCTTTTGCATGATTTCAAGTTGATGCATAGCATGCATTTATCATATGGTCAGTTGCTACTATTTATACATTGCATAGTAGGGACCGTGGGGACGGGTAGAGGTAGACACCCGAGCATGCTTATGCGGTGGGAATATGACGCCGGCTGGAGTAGGTAGAGAACCAGGTGGTACTAGCAAATGGCTAGTAAGGGTTCTTGGACGAGGATTGGACTCGTGGTGAACGCAAAATAGTGAAGCGACTCTCAAGGCAATGAGTATCGAATTGCGAGAGTTGCGCCGTGACGTCGTGAATATCCGAGTAGCCTAAGCATCTCGGATATTGTTTCGGTAGATCGAACAGTGAAAGTAGAATCACTGTTGAGAGAGTAGCTGTGTAGTTGCCGAGTGCGGGCACGTAGGCCTAGTAGTACCTCGAGTTAAGGTGGGCGAGTCGTGCTCGTGTAGCCGGTGTGCATAGGCACGGTTGCCTGTTGCTAGACTAGTGTGGGATGTTGTAGAGGCGTATAGAGCGCTCGAGTGTAGTTACTCGTGAAGTGCGGTTTCGATTCAGCCGGTTGAGTGAGTTGGCAGTAGCACTATAGCGTTGCTAAGTGCGAAGCGGGCCATGGATCACTCGTAGGGCTGGTGACTCTCACTAGGTGCTTAGGAGTCGATAGAGTGTGTAGCTCTGTAGAGCATGTCGTGTAGGACAACGACGGCGGGTGATGCATGGGGACGATCCGTGCCTGGACCATTTGTGGACTGTATAGCCTGGGCCCTTTGTGCAGGCGCAGTCAGCTGTGAGCGACAGCGGCCCGATATCTATAGGTAGGGCAGAGTTTGGTCAGGACGGTAGTCCGAGTTTGGACCCGAGTGCGTGGAATGCCACATGATGGATCGTGAGGTTGAGGATACGCAGAGTGTGTAGTGACCCGACCCGAGGACTTAATGTGGTTTGGGGTCTTGGTTGCTCTTGGTTGGAGTGTGTGCGAATTCTCTAATGAGAATGTCGCCCGATGATGATTGGGTCTACGATGCGGGCGAGAGACGCTATGCGTAGTTGCGACAGGTTTAGGCGGTAGGCCTACGTGATGTTTGTGACCGTTGGTCCACCTGTGGAAGCCGACGTAATCGGTTTAGCCGATAGCTCTGCGGAGGAGTTGGTGTAAGAAAGTGAATTCTCGAAATACGAGAGTTAGACTTCGCTCAAAATCGACTAATTGTCGAGTGGGAGTGCTTCGGAAAAGCCGAAGAAGTCAAATGCATCAAAAGTGCACTGCAATGGAGTCCGCGAGAGCAAATGGTGCAAGAATCTGCACTTGGCAGATTTGCTCTCGGGGACCGGTCCCTGGCGGGAGGGACCGGTTCCCGAACATGGTCTGTGCGGGTTTGTTCTTGGGGACCGGTCCCTGGCAAGGAGGGACCGGTTGCCCCGAGGCTGAGGGTTGCGACGCGCAAGGCAACCGATTCCTGGATCGGAGGGACCGGTCCCCGAACGCGTGAGATTAAGGAGGCCCCTCTGGGACCGGTCCCAGGCAGGGAGAGACCAGTCCCCGAGTGTGAAATTTGCCCAGGCAGGCTGGGTCATGTTGGAGGACTTGAGGATAATGCTCTTATATGGATTGAGATTCGAGATGCGCCGGAGTGGGCTATTTCTTAATAGAGCAAATATCCAAATGCGATTGGAGCACTCACGATTGGTCGATGCACCAATAATATTGACTTTAAGCAATGTTGGAGATCGATTCGGAATGCCCTGAAGGGGAAAGTAAATGCAAAGATGATTTCTTGCATACCAAGTGGTGAATGGTGTCGGAGCACGTAGTGTCGTAGAGTTTCGACTTGCGCTACCACAAAGAATGGCGGAGGCCCGTAATGCACTTTCGGGGTTATGCTTAGCAAATGTGAGTGAATCTGGTCTCACATTCCCCGTAGTGGGCCTTTGGACAGTTCCAATGAGCATAAGGCCACTCTGAGGTGGAAAAGTGCATGTACCCCTTCGATACTCGATAAGTTGAGTTGGGGTGCAAATTGGAGTTGGATTTATTTGAGTTTCGAGGACAAAACTCTTATTAAGGAGGGGAGAATGTAACATACCGAACTTCTAAAATCATGAAGTCACGGTGTATATTTAAATGGTTCCGGTGAGGTTACGGTAGAATGTAACATACCGGATTTTAAATATAAAAATAAAAATAAATAAAAATAGTATGAGATACTATTTTATCGGATTTAGGGAAGCGAAATATAGGTTGGGAGTGACCTGTGCTGAAATTGGAGCGAAAACAGAAGATTTAGAATTTTATGTGAGAAACGGGGCAGATAAATTAGCAGAAAATGCACAGTGTCAGAAAATTATAAAAATTGGCGGAGATGTCAGAAATATTTTTATGAGGCTAGATTTAAAGTTTCATATTATTCTGACACTCGTAGAGAGAGAAATAAAATCCGAAAGCTATCTGATAAAGATTGCAGTTCGGTACAGTTTTTAGTGACCAAACGGGGTCGAAACTGAAATATTAAAATTTCTTTGGACTTATCAAGTAAAACCGAACATGCCTGTCAAATTTGAGCTCAAACGGATATTCAGAAGGGCTCCAACAAAATTTATCAGATTTCAAGCTGTCCGTGATGAATAGTGTTTAGTTAAGGGGCAAAATGGTAAAAAGGGACTCAACCCTTTTCGTCTTCTCCTTGCTCAGCCACAGCAGCCCAAACCGCACATACACACACACGCACACACGCATGGAAGGAAGAGAGAGAACTTCAAATTCTCTCTCTAAATCTCTCCCAAAATTAAAGAAATTGGCGGAGATTGAAGCTTGGAGGTGAATCGCCGTCATTTTCTTCATCTTCTCCATGGTTTGGAGCTCATTTTGAGGTGAGCTTCTTGAGCCCTTTCATGGTAGATCTTCAAAGCTTTGTTTATAATCCATAGAAATGGCTTATTTGGAATCCTATGATGCTAAATAGAGTATTAATGCTTGAATCATGCATCAATTTATTGATTTCTTGCAATAGTTGTAACCTAGGGCTCTATAATGCAATTTTTGCTAGGAGGTGGGTTTGATCTAAATTGAACCTATATAAACCTAATTGCTAGATAAACAAACGCGTTGGCGAAGTCGGTTCGGCGATCCGTTGAGCCGTTGCGAAGTTATTTAAGAAACGAACGTTTAGGCTTCGGGTCCGCCGGAAGGGCCGAGGCGACGTCGTAAAATCGTGGAAATGGATTGGAGGCATTGTGGCACATAACCGAAGAGCTTTTGCACTTGAAACGGCGAAGCGGAGCGCTCTTGGAGTGCAACCATGAGATCGGGCCCAAACGGGTGCCGAGTGCCGCGGGAGGCCGATTGCAAGTGTCGACAAGCAATCGGAACGCGAATTAAGGTGGGTTGTTGTCACGCCCCGGGACCGGCGGAGGCCCTCCCGGTAGCGTGCCCAGACCCGCCATATGTCAACACATATAAGGCGTCTACAATAAAAGCGGAAGTAAAAGCCAGTAGTAGGACAAATAGAAGAAGAGAAATAACCAGCAACTAATGATATCAGAGCGAGTAAAGTGTTAACATCTATACCAAAGTAAAGAAATAAAGCTAGACAATAAAAGAAGTCATAAGTAGTACAAGATCTGTCTCCAAAATACAAAAGTGGTGGTCTCTAGTACACTGGTAAAACTCTCAACCTCTCGCAAAAAGAAATAAAAATCGAGAGGTGGACCACCTAGCAACTCGTCCTCGATGGAAGCTAGCTCGAAGCAACTCCCTTCCCGTGATCTCTGGCCTCACCCTGAGTGGAAGGCTCTGTAAAACATCGAGAAAAAGAGGGCGTGAGAACTATAATTTATAGTTCCCAGTGGGCAATTACTGACCTCAGCTCTATGCACCACTAGGCCCCAAAAGAAAAGGGTAAGTACAATAATAATAGCAATAATGACTGCGATATAAAGGCATAATTAAAATGCTAAATTACTAAACTCAAGTATAAACGATGTCATGGTGATGTACATCTACGATATCAAAATAGTAAGTCATTAACCTTTATGAATACATTATGCATAAGTTCTGTCATGGCAACCAAGTATGCTTTAATGCAAAAGGAGACTATCAAGTATACTACATGTCTCAACACTATGCTAAAAGCATATAAATGTAATTCAACTACTAAACCTATCTAGTAGTGATTAACCATTCTCAACACCGTGTCGATTTCCATTTCCAATTAAGGACCTACCAAAGGTAGTCCAGCTTGTGCCGCCTAAGTGCCTGTGGTAGCCCAACATCCCTACTCTTGGAATGTGTCTGTCCCACCCGACCCCGTAGGCTTCTCAATATCGCACGAGCGAACATAGGTCGCGAAGGCTAACTCCGGAGTGCCGGCTTGTAGGGAGCGACCCTCACAAGCATGTGCGAATGAGCACAAATGGCAAGCAAGCATAGTCCAAGTCTCAAGTATCCAACCCTCATGTCTCTAACATGGTATAGTCACTAGCATCTCGAAGATCTAGTTCTAAGTCACAAATGAAGTTCCAACATTCTCTAGGTCTAGTGCCCCTTTATGACACTTAGACATTTAATGTTTAAGCATGTTCCACATTCCTCAATGGCCCTATCCACTAGGTTCACACATGTCCCGAGCTCAATGCCGCTTGATGACATTAGCTCTCTAGTTCACACACCTTCTAAATGGCAATTTTGTCATCTTTCATGTCACAAGTAAACTTAAGTTTAAATGCATGAATCCGAACTCATTTACACTATAGAAGCATGGAACCAAGTCTCATAAAGAATGCTAAATGCAACCATAGATCTCCCAAGCAACTCTCTACTACATAGAGGTCCAAAATTTCATCATATGTAACATATGCATTTTAAGCATTCTAAAAATCATAATAAATACATTTAGTATGAACATGCATGCTTTTTCAATTTACGGAACATATATAACCATATATGAGAATTTCTCATATATAGGCTAGGTCAAACCCACCGAACCGTCGCGTAGGGCCTCGTTTCGCCGAACAAAGTTGTCCCCGAGTCTCAAAATACCCTAAAAGTATTGAGCGACAAGATACACGGGCATTACGATCATCTTATAATATCAAACATTAACCTAGAAGCAAAAGGGGTCAAATCTCACCTCAAGAGAAGAAATCTCTTCCAAAGCTCTAAAAGAGAGCTAGAACCCTTCCACTCCAAGCCCAAGGAAGGTTCTAAACCAACTAATTTAGCCCCAAAAGCCCTAGATTCAAAATACCCAAAATAAGCCCTAAGTATCAAATCTAGGGTTTCATCTCAAAAACTTAGCAAAACATGGATCAAAAGCTCAAATCATGTTGCTAACCTCTCTAGAAGTCTCAACTTGGGCTCCAAACCAAATGGGGTGGAAGATCTTTCCTCGAACAAGCCTCTAACAAAGCTCCAAGTCCTCTCCAATGGTGGAAAAAGCCTCCAAGATGCAAAAGTAGCAAAAATGAGGCATAAAAGCCTTAAAAACCAAATAAAATGGAAGGAAAGGGATGGAGGGCTCTCTTACCTTGATCTCCACCCTCCTCAGCTCAGGGAAGGCCCAAGGGGGCGTGGGTGGTAATATAGAAGTCCACAATTGCGAAAAACCCCCTGCAGTTCAAACTGCTCAGATTCTGCCAAAGTGTACCGGTACGTGGGAAAGTGTACCGGTACACATCCTACGAAAATGCAAACCCGAGGCTCGGGTTTGAAATTCGCCACAAGTGTACCGGTACGACCATCAAAGGTGTACCGGTACAAAATGTGTACCGGTACAGCCATCGACCTGTCACCGATTACACCTCGTGCAGAATGCAATCCGAGGGTAGGCTAAGTCCAACTCTTTAGTGACCTTAGCACTACATAAAATATTACAATTCTTGGGATACGAGCCATAGGTCGGAACACTGTCAACGACCCACCAGAAAGTCTGGAATGACTCGGGACACTGTCCAAACACTCGAACCCCGCAATTTGCAAAAGTCCAGTGCGTCACAGTGTTACTGCTATTTTGTAATTTAGAGGGGCATTTATAAAATTACTATCTCCTGGAGGGGTATTGATAAAATTATCCCTAAAAAAAAAGCGAATTTGCATAAAAAATTCACAAGTTTGAGCTTTTGCAAAATTAGGCCACTTATTTTAATTTTACAGATTCAGGCCGGATTTTTCGCCATCGGACGAAAATACTCTTATTCCTTTTCTTTCTCTTTTCTTTTTTTCTCTCTTCTTTTTTTTTTTTTTTCCTTCGTTATTTTTTGCTCGAGGACGCGCTCCAAATCGCCACTACCTGCTACGAGGACGAGTTTCGCCACCTACTTCGTGGCACCCTCTCTATCGCCCCCTCCTCCGCCAACGAACCCATCTCCTCCTTCTGCTGCCTCTCCTTCTCCCATGGCGTCTATGGCCTCCCATGACGTCGGCGTCCATGGCCTGTATAGTGTCGGCATCGAGCAGGACCGGTGCCGCCTACACGTCATACTGCAGCGGCCAGGAGCTGTTGTGCGTGACCGCGAACGGGGCCACGCGCAGCAGTGCGACGTCGATTTGATGGAAGCTGAGCATGAAATCGACGTCCGAGAAGCCCACGGCGGTTGCGCAGTTGTCGTTCTCGGTGACCACCGTGAGGGGCATCCGGACACCGAGCATGTCGGATTGCTCGTAGTCGAGCTGGCCCAGGTGCGCCACTAGCACGCGAAGCGGAGGGGAAAAAGGAGGACGAGGAGAAATGGTGGAAATTTTGCCCAAAATTGCACCAATTCATCCAAAATTGCACCATTTTGCCCAATTTTGCACCATTGCGCCCAATTTTGCACCATTTCGTCCACAATTGCACAATTTCTCATTCTCTTCACTTTCTCTTTCTTCTTCCTTTTTACACAATTACACTATTTTTTTACACCTTAAAAAATTGCATTCTTTGGATGCTCTCATCTCCCGAGCCGGAGAGTCGGACTCGGACGGCGATTGTAGTGACCCTGGTGCTTCACTGTTCGCGAGACTTCAACATCGGCGGCTTGTTGACACATCTGGAGAGTGTCGGGACAAGTCAGAGTCGTTTTGGTGCACAATGGACGTAAAACGGACTCGACGCGGTATGAGAGTTGAGTTTTGACACTGAAATCTGCAAAGTTGCAGGATTTCAGTGTTGAGTATTGGTACCGGATAGGAGTACCGGTACCCCTATGGATTGCAGACTTGGAAGCTCTCGGGTTTGCGCGTGTTTGAGGCTGAGTACCTGTCACGCCCCGAACCGCTACCCATTTGGTCCGGCTCGGGCGCGTCGAACGGACGCCGAACGGACAGCACCTCCCTGTCCGCCCAAGGCTCAACCACGGGATCATGTACAAGAATTCGTCCAGGAACAATTCATTACATATATGATCCATACAACGACAATAGAAGCACCACCAGTGCTTAACAACAAGAGCAAGTAACACAAGTATACATACAAGTGCCAAAAAAGAGAATTCTATCTATTACATTACAATTCGTCCATTTATACAATTGATTTACATTTTTGTTTCATCCAAAATATAGGTACTAGTTCATTCACATCTCTTCAAAATGCATCTCACAACCTATACATCATCTACTCTCATGTATGTAGGTACCTCTAATGCAGTAGGAGAGCTACTAATGCTAGGGCGCTAAGCCCTTACCGCGACCCTCGTCCGAAGCGCTCGTACTCGGCCCTGCAACAAAGTGGGGTGAGAACTATTGTCCATAGTTTTTAGTGGGTTAAGCCGCCGACTCCGCCAATCTCCCCACTAGGTCCAAGTGGGCACAAGCAGATAGATAGATATGTGAAAACAGTAACGACATAGTAATAAAGCTATGCTACTATGCCGAAATCATATACAATGTATGCATGCACAATGTGATAGGTAATCAACTATTATGCCACTATGTCCAAGAAGTAATGATATTTACTTGTTCATCAATTTTCTTGGCTTACCCAATCCGTGGCCAACCCTGAGGTTCGCCCACGACTCACATTCATCTCGTAAGGTAAGGAGACTCAACTCGCTCCACAAACTCGAAACCGTCTGCGGGACCCCATAAGGCTAGCCTTTGTGTGACAAACTCCGGAGCGCACGCTTGTGTGGAGCGACCACCACAAGCTGAACAGACAGTGAGTATGATCCAACCCTCTCAACTCGAGGATACCCTATCCACGGGTTAATAGTCACTCGGGAATCCACCTATCCCAATGTCCATATGCAAGTGTTTAACTACACTAAGTTCTTGTTCAATAACTCATCTCTAGGGAATCCGCCTATCCCTAAGTTCACATGTCAAGTGTCACTTTACACTAAGTTATATGCCCACTCGTTCTGTTGTCATTGTGATTTATATGCCACTCGTTCTGTCTTTATCAATTATCGAGTCCATCTCTTATCTTAGCACCATAGGATTCAATGTCTCGGCCCAATCCTTATCTATCCACTATATCAAGCATTCCACTCATACTACGATATCATTTAGGAAAGCAAAAGGAAATGGCAATGCACATTTATCCTACAATGCATATATGCAAGAGATGCAAGATTTAAAATACACTAAGACATAAAGAGGAGCCCGGTTGCTTCGGGATGACACCACCCACCTTCTGGTGTTGTCACGACTTTAGGGATGCGATTCGGCGATTTTACGACGTCGTCTCGGCCTCCCAGGCGGAAACGAAGCTCGGAAGATCCTTATTGCCAATAACTTTGCACCCGCTCGATGAATCATCGAACCGTCTTCGTCAACGCGTTTAAACACCTAGTAATTAGGTTTACACTTGATCAATTTAGATCAATACCCAACAAATCACAAAACCCCCATTTTGGAGCCCTAACTTGCAATCATGCAAGAATCCATCTCTAAATCCCCAAACTTATGCATTAAACACTTATTAAGCATGCTAGAGTTCCAACTAAACCAATTCTAGAGCACAAAATCCAAACCCTAGAAATCTACCATGGTTGAGCCTCAAGTTTACCTCCAAAAGCTAGCTCCAATGGTGGAGATGAAGAAGAAGATGACGAAGATGCTTCTCCTAGCTTGCTCCTCCACCAAAACCCACTCCTTGTTCACCTTCTAGAGAGAGAGAAGGAGATCTTAGAGAGAGAGAGGGAGCTCTAGGTCACAAAAGGAGAGAATGAGAGAAAGGGAGAGTTATCTCCCATCTATACCCCTTCATAAGTGCATAATTGCACAAAACACCCCTCACAATGCAACTATGACACAGCCCAGCCCTGGGCATTTTCGGGCTACGGGGAATGGTCTCTCTAAGAGGGACCGATCCCCGAGAGTGGCTTATTTGCAGAAAAGGGTCCTCCCCCTTTTACACGCTTATGGGGACCGGTCTCTCCAACGAGGGACCGGCCCCCGAGAGCACACTCTCGCAGGACAGCCCCCTTGCTCAAATTGCATACCTACGGGGACCGGTCTCTCCCGCCAGTGACCGGTCCCCGAGAGCAAGTTTTGTGCGCAGAGCCTTCTGCCACATTTTCCAAGCTACAGGGACCGGTCTCTCCCACCAGGGACCGGTCCCCGAGAGCAAAATCTGCAATTCTTCAGATTTGCACCATTTGCTCTTCGAGGCCCTCCTCCAATGCACTTTTTGGGTTTCTGACGCCTTCGGCCTTTTCGAAGCATACCCAACCGACAATCAGTCGATTTTAATCGAAGTCCAATCTCGCATTTCGAGAATTCACTTCCTTAAATCTTCCCCACCTTTAAAAGAATTTCGTCCTCGAAACGAACTCAAATCTCAACTAAAACTCAACTTGACTCATACCTTACTCCTCAAAAGGATGAGGGTGTTGGGCTTTCATCGCGTCCTCAAGTTCCCATGTAGCTTCGCAATCGTCATGATTGGTCCACCGAACCTTGACGTAGGGAATTCGCGATTTCTCAACTTTCGCACTTCTTGAGCAATAATCAACGCCGAAAACTCCTCGTAGCTCATATCCTCGCGCAATTCCAGCGATTCATATGACAATACATGCTCGGGATCGTGGATATATTTGCGAAGGTTGGAGAAATGGAAGACATTGTGAACATCGGCGAGCTTCGGCGGCAATGCGAGCCGATAAGCCACCGCACCAATCCGCTCCAACACCTCGTACGGCCCAATATATCGGGGACTCAACTTTTCTTGCACTCCAAACCGCTTCACGCCTCTCATGGGCGACACCTTCAAAAAGACGCGGTCGCCCACCACGAATTCCAAATCTCTACGGCGCTTATTTGCATAACTCTTTTGTCTAGATTGCGCAGTGAGCAATCTTTGGCGAGCAAGGCGGACTTTCTCCTCCTCCTCTCGCAAGACATCGGGGTCTAGAACCGCACGCTCGCCTACCTCACTCCAATGGATAGGAGATCGGTACTTCCACCCGTAAAGGGCTTCAAACGGTGCCATCCCTATGCTAGCTTGATAACGTTGTTGTAGGCGAACTCGGCCATCGGTAAGTGATTACTCCAACTGCTCCTATAATCAATGATACACGCTCGCAACATATCCTCCAGAATCTGTATAGTCCTCTCTGACTGTCCATCTGTCTGAGGATGAAAAACAGTACTGAAATCGAGCCGTGTGCCCAACACTCCCTGCAGGCTCTTCCAGAAATGCGAAGTGAACCGGGGGTCTTGATCCGATACAATTGACTTTGGCACCCCGTGCAACCTCACAATATCATCAAGGTATACCTGCGCTAGCCTATCACTTACCTAAGTCGTGTGGATCGGCAAAAAGTGTGTCGACTTCGTCAAACGATCCACGATCACCCAGATTGCATCGTGTCCACCCGACGAACGAGGTAGGCCGGCCACGAAATCTATGGTCACATCCTCCCATTTCCAAGCAGGGATAGGTAGGTTCTGAAGTTTTCCCGCTGGACACAGCGGCTGTTTCAAATCCATGGACACAGTGGCTGTTTCAAATCTTGATACATCTTGGTGCCGCCCGAGTGGATGCAATAAGGCGACCAATGCGCTTCTTTCAGAATCAGCTTCCGAATCTCCTCATTGTCCGGTACACACCACCGGTTCCGAAACCGAATCACACCCTCGGTGTCTACACTGAAATCGCCGCTGTGTCCGCTCTCGATGTTGCGTCGCACCTTCTGGAGAGTTGGATTTGTAGATTGCAATCCTTTAATCCTCTCCAACAGGGTTGGTTGGACAACGAGAGTTGACAACATAGCCGGAATCTTCGGAGCTACAACCTCGAGATCAATCCGTCCTATTTCTTTCCATAGGGGTTCCTAATTCGTGACCCACATCGTGAGGTTCTCCGCCGACTTTCTACTGAGTGCATCAACGACTACATTCGCCTTTCCTGGGTGGTAGAAAATATCGAGATCATAATCCTTCAGCAGCTCTAACCACAACCGTTGTCGCATGTTCAGCTCTTTCTGTGTGAACAAATATTTTAGACTCTTGTGGTCAGTATACACTTCACAGCGTGCGCCGTACAAGTAATGCCTCCACAACTTGAGAGCAAATACCACTGCGGCTAACTCCAAGTCGTGGACAGGGTAGTTCTTCTCGTAGCTTTTCAACTGACGGGACGCATACGCGATCACCTTTCAGTCTTGCATCAGAACACACCCCAATCCTGAATAATCCTGAATAAGACGCGTCACTATAAACCACAAAGTCCTCACCTGGCACCGGTAAAGCGAGCACCGGGGTCGAAGTCAGTTTCTCCTTCAACTCGTTGAAACTCCGGTCGCATTCATCGCTCCAAATAAACTTGGTGCCCTTCTGAGTCAGACGGGTAAGTGGAATAACTATTTTCGAGAAGCCTTCTACGAACCGTCTATAGTAGCCCGCCACGCCCACGAAGCTTCGGACCTCCGTGATATTAGTCGGGCGCGGCCAATCTTTGATCGCCTCCACTTTCCTCGGGTCAACAGATATACCACCCTCGAAAATAACATGCCCCAGAAATGCGACCTCTCGGAGCCAAAAGTCGCACTTCTTTAGCTTCGCATACAACTTCTCCTCCCGAAGGATTTGAAGCACTAGCCTTAAATGCTCGGCATGCTTCTCGTCGCTGCGAGAATAGACCAGAATGTCGTCTATAAAAATCACGACGAATCAGTCCAAGTACTCCTTGAAGACACGGTTCATTAAATCCATGAATGCTGCCGGGGTGTTCGTGAGCCCGAAGGGCATGACTGTGAATTCGTAGTGCCCGTATCGCGTGCGGAACGGGGTCTTCTGAACATCCTCCGGCTTTATCTTTAGCTGATGATAACCAGACTATAGGTCTATCTTTGAGTACACGCACGACCGCTGCAGTTGATCAAATAAATCGTCGATTCGGGGCAACGGGTACTTATTCTTGAACGTGACCTTGTTCAACTCGCGATAGTTCACGCAGAGTCGAAACGTTCTGTCCTTCTTCCGCACAAATAATACCGGGGCTCTCCACGGTGACACACTCGGCCTGATGAACCCTTTATCGAGGAGGTCTTGCAATTGAGCCCTCAACTCCTTTAGTTCAGCTGGCGCCATATGATACGGGGCCTTTGAGATCGGCGCCGTTCCGGGGATCAAGTCTATCACAAACTCGATCTTTCAATTCGGCGGCATCTCCGGTAACTCCGTAGAAAACACGTCCGGAAACTCCCGAACTACCGACAACTCCTCGAGTGCCAGAACTACTCGGTCCATTTCCACAACGGTCGCTAAGTAAGCCACGCAACCGCTGTTAACTAATTTCCTTGCACTCGTCGCAAATACCGTCGCGGCGAAGCATGAGCTCTTACACGCTCGATATGTGAACTCCTCCTGTCCTGGCTCCCGAAACGTTATCACCTGCCTGCAGTCGATAGACACGTAGTATTTCGAAAGCCAGCCCATGCCCAGTATAACGTCGAAGTCTTTCAACCTCTTGAGCATCAACATACGAATTGACATTTTCCAGTTGCCCACTTGAACTGGACACGCCGGACATTCCTTGCGAATAACGAACGCACGTCCGGGGCCCTCTACTCGCCAGGTGCTCTTACTTAATTGAATACCAATGTCATGCATTTGCGCAAATGATCTATTGATGAACGAATGCGTGGCACCTGTATCAAACATAGCCCTGGAGCGAACTCCGTTAATTAAAACCATACCTGCCACGACGTGGTGCTCCTCGGCTTCGACAGGCTCCTCGGCTTGAGTGGCGAATACCCGTCCGCTCGGAGCCGATCGCGTCATCTCAGGTTGACGCGGCGCCATCGCGTGTCCAGCCGATGCTGCTGCCGGTGGGGCTCTTCCATAGTGTGCCGGAGTCGCTAGAGCCGATGCGATAGACGGGGCAGGCAAGGCTCCTCCAGGACAGTCACGGATGAAGTGTCTTGCTTGCCCACACTTGAAGCACTTCCATTGCCGCCGACTACAACGCGATGCGGGGTGATCTCCACCGCAGATAACACACCGCGGCGCTCCATGGCCTCTGGACTACGATCGCGGATATTTCGGGGGCTTCTTGGAACTAGATTGTCCCCCCAAACCACCGCCCTAATGCTTCTTCCCCTTGTCTTTTGACTCGGCCATCAGCTCGCGCTCTTCTCGCACGTGGGCATCACCGTGCTTCGCCCACAATGCTCGGTTAAATACCTCGGCAAAGGTCGTGAGCTTAAATAGCTGTACGACCCTATATATCCCCGGCCGAAGCCCTCGTAAGAACCAATCGGCCCGGTGCCGGTCATCTCGAACAATATTCGGGACACAGTCTATAATGTGGGAGAATTCCTGTTCATAGTCCGCTACTGAGCGATCCCCCTGCCTCAACTTACGAAACTTCTCCTGCAACTTCCGTTTCACAGTGTCGGGAAAGTAGTTTGCGAACATTGCCTTCTTAAACTCCTCCCATAGCATCGGCGGAAGGTCGGAAGACCGGTCTCGCTTCACCCGCTTCCACCATACCTTCGCCGCTTTCTCGAGGCAATGGGTGGCGAGATACACTTTATCCTTCTCCGAAGTGTACAGGTCATCGAAGAGCGTCTCTATTGAGTCAATCCACGACTCCACCGTCGACGGCTCCACCTATTCCCCCTCAAAGATAGGTGGGTTGAACTTCTTAAACTTGACAAGAGCCGCCAACGAACGCTCCCGTTCCACCTCTTCGGCCGCCGCATCGGGTGTCGCCGAACCCGAGGCCGCCGGAGGAACACTTACCGGCGGGGGACGTGCCACTACCGGAACTGCCGCTATGCCCTTACCCTCAGCCGCTTCAGGCACGCGCGCCGAGGGGGCGGGCGGATCACGGCCTTCAGTCGCCGTCGCGGTCGTCGCCGCCACTGCCGCTCCATAAGCTTTTGGAGCAGCTCAAACCGACTCTCTTGGCGCTGCACCACGCAGGCTAGCACAGTTATTTGCACCCGCAACTCCTGCACCTTGCTAGATCCAGCTTGCTCGGGCACCTCAAGAGGGGGTGCCGGAACTGATCTACGCGTGTAGCGCCTTGGGGACATCTGCTCCTGAAACACAACCAACTTGGTTAATCACCTTAACCCGCTAAGCGTCATCGCATCTACGAAACAGCGCGACTCGACATCGCAATTGGGTGGAAGCACACAAGTGTACTCATTCTAGGCTCTTAGTGTCATGTTGTCGGCCGCCAACACAATCACTGCGAGTCGAGAACTCATACCACTTGAATTCGTTTCTAGTCACAACTAGAAACATACTCCAATCCTGACCCAATTGATCAACTTCCGCCATTGTCACAGGTTCACGTCTCACTCACGCACCTATAACCTTAAGGTTTCCATCCTAGGGTCTCCTAGGTCAATCCTAGACTTCTCTCTTTACTTGCTCCTACTTGCTCTGATACCATAAATACCTGTCATGCCCCGAGCCGCTACCCATTTGGTCCGGGTCGAGCGCGTCAAACAGACGCCGAACGGACAGCACCTCTCCTGTCCGGCCAAGGCTCAACCACGGGATCATGTACAAGAATTCGCCTAGGAACAATTCACTACATACATGATCCATACAATGACAATAGAAGCAGCACCAGTGCTTAACAACAAGAGTAAATAACACAAGTATACATACAAGTGCAAAAAGAGAGAATTCTATCTGTTACATCACAATTCGTCCATTTATACAATTGATTTATATTTTTGTTTCATCCAAAATATAGGTATAAGTTCATTCACATCTCTCCAAAATGCATCTCAAAACCTATACATCATCTACTCTCATGTATGTAGGTACCTCTAATGCAGTAGGAGAGCTACTAATGCTAGGGCGCTAAGCCCTTACCGCGATCCTCGCCCGGAGTGCTCGTACTCGGTCCTGCAACAAAGTGGGGTGAGAACTATTGTCCATAGTTCCCAGTGGGTTCGGCCGCCGACTCTGCTGATCTCCCCACTAGGTCCAAGTGGGCACAAGCAGATAGATAGATAGATAGATATGTGAAAACAGTAACGACATAGTAAGAAAGCTATGCTATTATGCCCAAATCATATACAATGTATGCATGCACAATGTGATAGGTAATCAACTAACATGCCACTATGTCCAAAAAGTAATGCTATTTACTTGTTTATCAATTCTCTTGGCTTACCCAATCCTTGGCCAACCCTGAGGTTCGCCCATGACTCACATGCATCTCGTAAGGTAAGAAGACTCAACTCGCTCAACAAACCCGAGACCGTCTGCGGGACCCCATAAGGCTATCCCCGGGACCCCATAAGGCTATCCCTCGTGTGACAAACTCGGGAGCGCACGCTTGTGTGGAGCGACCACCACAAGCTGAACAGACAGTGAGTATGATCCAACCCTCTCAACTCGAGGATACCCTATCCACTAGGGTTAACAGTCACTCGGGAATCCACCTATCCCAATATCTATATGCAAGTGTTTAATACACTAAGTTCTTGTTCAATGACTAATCTCTAGGGAATCCGCCTATCCCTAAGTTCACATGTCAAGTGTCACTTTGCACTAAGTTATATGCCACTCGTTCTGTTGTCATTGTGATTTATATGCCACTCGTTCTGTCTTTATCAATCATCGAATCCATCTCTTATCTTAGTACCATAGGATTCGATGTCTCGACCCAATCCTTATCTATCCACTATAGCAAGCATTCCACTCATACTACGATATCATTTAGGAAAGCATAAGGAAATGGCAATGCACATTTATCCTACAATGCATATATGCAAGAGATGCTAGATTATAATGCACTAAGACATAAAGAGGAGCCGGGTTGCTTCGGGATGACACTACCCACCTTCTGGTGTTGTCACGACTTTAGGAATGCGATTCGGCGATTTTACGACGTCGTCTCGGCCTCCCAGGCGAAACGAAGCTCGGAAGGTCCTTATTGTGAATAACTTTGCACCCGCTCAACGAATCTTCGAACCATCTTCACCAACGCGTTTAAACACTTAGAAATTAGGTTTACACTTGATCAATTTAGATCAATACCCAACAAATCACAAAACCCCCATTTTGGAGCCCTAACTTGCAATCATGCAAGAATCCATCTCTAAATCCCCAAACTCATGCATTAAAAACTTATTAAGCATGCTAGAGTTCCAACTAAACCAATTCTAGAGCACAAAATCCAAACCCTAGAAATCTATCATGGTTGAGCTTCAAGCTTACCTCCAAAAGCTAGCTCCAATGGTGGAGATAAAGAAGAAGATGACGAAGATCCTTCTCCTAGCTTGCTCCTCCACCAAAACCGACTCCTTCTTCACCTTCTAGAGAGAGAGAAAGAGATCTTAGAGAGAGAGAGGGAGCTCTAGGTCACAAAAGGAGAGAATGAGAGAAAGAGAGAGTTGTCTCCCATCTATACCCCTTCATAAGTGCATAATTGCACAAAACACCCTCATAATGCAACCATGACACAGCCCAGCCCTGGGCATTTTCGAGCTACGGGGACCGGTCTCTCTAAGAGGGACCGGTCCCCGAGAGTGGCTTATTTATAGAAAAGGGCCCTCCCCCTTTTCCACGTTTACGGGGACCGGTCTCTCCAACGAGGGACCAGTCCCTGAGAGCACACTCTCGCAGGACAGCCCCCTTGCTCAAATTGCATACCTCGGGGACCGGTCTCTCCCGCCAGGGACCGGTCCCCGAGAGCAAGTTTTGTGCGCAGAGCCTTCTGCCACATTTTCCAAGCTACGAGGACCGGTCTTTCCCACCAGGGACCGGTCTCCGAGAGCAAAATCTGCAATTGTGCAGATTTGCACCATTTGCTCTCCGAGGCCCTCCTCTAATACACTTTTTGGGTTTCTGACGCCTTCGGCCTTTTCGAAGCATACCCAACCGACAATCAGTCGATTTTAATCGAAATCCAACTCTCGCATTTTGAGAATTCACTTTCTTACAGTACCGGTACCTACTTGTCACGTACCGGTACCGAGCCCAAGTACCGGTACTACATCGGGCGATTACCGGTACCTAGTATACGAGACAGTAGATTGAGAGGCCGAGTATCGATATTCAAGTTGAGTACCGATACTCCAACTGTAATTTTGAGTTGGTGAGGGGTAGTTTGGTCCTTTGAAATGTCATTCATTCTTATATAACCCAGCCTTTATATGTTTACAGAAAGAGCTTTAGAGAAGGAAATTCTACTTCTTTTCCTCTCTCTCTAGCTAGTGGACACCGTATGTTGTAGAGGTCGCGACTCGAGCTCGGGTGGATTTCGACGTTGCTCCGGAGGACCGTTTGTGCGCGTGAGTGTCGCGATTACGTCGTTGGAGGTCAGGCGAGCACGTTGGTTCCCTCCTATCGACTTCTAACCGACGTTGGACGAGCGTTCGAGGTGGGTTGATGTTTACCGAAATTGTCGGATTTCCTTTTATGTCCTAAAAGTATCAGCATGTATAATTTTCATGTGTAGTATTATGTTTAGTAGCTTGAATTCATTGATTGGTATAGTTTTGTGAAATCTGAATTTGGAGCCTTATTGTTGATATATTTTACATGTTGAACTTGGAATTGACTTAGGAGAAAACACGTTATAACCTACACTGTTATTTTTCTGAAAAGTTATCAAATTTAGCTTTAGGAGCTGTGGTTCTTTTGGTATTCTCGTTGTTAGTGCGTGCTGGATACCCAGATTAGTGTAGGATGAGTTTACGCTCGTGTTGGGAGGTTGAGCTTGTTTTACAGTTGTGTGTAGACTGTTTTGTATTGTCGGGTGCCATTGTGGTTGACGGTGGACCCAGATTTGCATCAGATTGTGTCAAGGACACGTGAGCTTTGGTTGTTAGACCAGTTAGACCTTTTTACATTGACTACAGCCTGTGAGAATTTGATTGAGCTCGGCAGAGACACGCTTGCATACTCGGTTGGGTCGCGCCCACGAGTGCAGCTCCGGAATGAGGCTTTTACTTGCGTTGATGTCGCAGCCGTCCTGTTTTGGACTGTTTACTTAGACCGGCCATCCCCGTTGGTGGTGTACGGTGCAGCTTGGTTACAGACATGGTGGATTCGTTTGGGCAGCCCTAGTGAGATTGGGTCAGTGTGATATATGTTTTGTTTATCTACAGATAACATATGTGGGTTAGCGATAATACAGTGGCATGTAGCTGTAGAGTTTTTTCAGCTTTTTTTACTATTCTTGTGCATATTTTTGTAGACTTAGTGGGTGAGCTGTTGAGATCGGTGGCGGTACCCACTGAGAACTATTTTGTTTTACAGTAGTTTTCACATCTAGTTGTTGACACCTTTTTGCTGAGCCTTCGTCTGCGGCTGCTGTTGTTGCTAACCTGGACCGTGGGAAGGGAGTCGCGAGCTAGATTCCTATCAGTCTTGTCGTCATGCTAGAGGAGTACCATACAGAGATAGTTTTGGGGCTTTCTTTGTACATACTGTTATGTTGTTGTTATACTCGCTAGAGCGAGTTGGGTTGTGGACTTTTGTATGTACCGGGAACCCTTTTATATTTTATATATTTTCATATTTTAGTTTAGCAGCTTTTTACCTTCTAGTTGTAGCTAGGGATGCAAACGGATCCGAGTTGGTGGAGCTCCTGCCCCGATCCGCCCCGACGGGGGCAGTAAATGGGAGAAAATAAACGGATTCGGGGTAGGAAACGGGGTAAATTTTACGATCC
Source organism: Ananas comosus (assembly GCF_001540865.1). Classification (NCBI taxonomy): domain Eukaryota; kingdom Viridiplantae; phylum Streptophyta; class Magnoliopsida; order Poales; family Bromeliaceae; genus Ananas; species Ananas comosus. The sequence continues at coordinate 9,152,709 of NC_033625.1, forward strand.
GAGACGGATTCGGGACAGGAAACGGGAGAAATTTTGACCCGCCTCGAATCCTCCCCGCCATGATCCGCCCCGAATCCGCCCCGAATCCGGCCCGAAAAATTTATATTTTAAAAAAATATTCCTAAAAAATAATGTATTTACAAAAAAAGTTCAAAATACAAATAAGTTAATACTCTCATTTCTAATGTATTTGAAACTTTTGAATTTTATTTTGAATTGTGATTGATATTTTTTTATTTTTATAATTGATATTGTTAAATTGTATATATAATATTATTAAAAATTATTAATTTATATTTTACAAAATATTAATAATATTATAATTTTATAAAAAAATGTTAGTTGGCGGGGCGGATTACGGGCGCCGGCGGGAGGCGGGTTACGAGGCGGGGCGGATTATGGAATATATTTTTTAACCCGTCACGGATTCGGGGCGGGAGGCAGGGCGGAGCTCCCGCCCCCAGATCCGCCCCATTTGCATCCCTAGTTGTAGCTATGGTTTGTACAGGTACAGCTATCGCTTCGTATACACGAAAAATTTCTATGTATACGACATGTCTGTTGGCGTGACCGGGGGAACACGGTAATCTGGGGCGTGACAGCGATCTTGAGGGCATGGATCCACTTTTTCATCTTGGAGTTGAGTCGATTCTCTGGACCTTCTCGATACTCATCTTGTCGACGCTGAGGGCGGCGAGGGTCTCCGCAATGGCGTCACAGCGGACGATGATGTACATTTGGCTCAGCTCCTGGCCGTACCAGGCACGGATTATGCGGCCGGCAATCTCCGCGAGGTTAGCGACAGGGTCGGAACAGAAGAGGTCGGAGGAGAAGTGGTCGATGGAGAGGGATCCCCGGCCTCCTCCTCTGTCGCCGCCGCCGCGGGAGTCCTCGAGATTGGCGCCGTCGGGGTGGAGGTTAGATTTGGGGGAGGATGTGAGGGTGTTGTCGTGGGAGAAGGAGAGGCGGCGGAAAGAGGAGGTGGGTTTGTCGGAGGAGGAGGAGGCAGTGGGGAGGGCGCTGCGGAGGAGGAGATGGTGGAAAAGAAAATAATGAAGGAGAAAAAAAAGTGAGAGAAAAAAAGAAGAGAAAGATAGAAAAGGAATAATGATATTTTCGTCTGATGGCGAAAAATTCGACCCAAATCTGTAAAATTAAAAAAGATAATCTAATTTTGTAAAAATTTAAAATTTGTTAATTTTTTATGCGAATTGGCTTAAAAAAGGGAAAAAAATGCAAACTTAATTTGGAAGCAACTCAAAGCGTAGGAATAAAGTTCAGGTGAAGTCAGCCTAGGAATAAAGTTAGCAAAGGTTCTCCACGGCAAAAAATGACTGACAGATAGGGCTGGCAAACGAGCGAGCCGGCTCGCGTTCGACTCGTGTTCGGCTCGATATTCGGCTCGCTCGAGCTCGACTCGAAATTAAATGAGCCGAGCTTGAACAAAATAAAAGCTCGAAATTCATTTCAAGCCGAGCTTGAGTATTACTCGGCTCTTTCGAATTAGGCTCGAAAAGCTCGAATATATATATATATATATATATATATATATATATATATATATATATATATATTATATATATTATATATATAGCAAGGCTACTGTGCTATTAGGAGTACAGCAGTCCTTGTGCTCCTAACTTTCTAACACCCATCAAGTTTGATGGGTGGTTAGAATAAAGAGGAAGATATATTTGGGGAGAAATTGGGTGTCTCAATTTCTCTTTTCTTTGAATTTCTCTCCAATATCTTTCCTCTCTTATTCTAACCACCGATCAAATGATGGACGGTTAGAAAGTTAGGAGAACAAGAGCTGATGTGCTCTTAATAGCACAGTAGCTCTACATTATTATATATATAATATAATATATATATATATATATATATATAATATAGAGAGCTGGGCTACTATACTATCTATAGTAACGGAGCTCCGGTACTATAGTGTTGTTTTCGATCTTCGAGCGTTCAAATCAACGATCCACACTGTTAAAACTGATCTAGGGTATTTAAAATATTTAGAAATAAAATTTTATATTTTTTCGACATAATTTACTTTATGATCAAACTATTTCAAAAGTGTCAATTTTCAATAGCTATTATGACAAGTTTGGAGTTTAACGGTGTAGAAGAATCTAAATTTCTTCAAATTTTGATAAAAAATACTTTAAGCTATATAGATTAAGATAAACATTCTTGATCTTGAATTTAAAAGTCCTATACTCAAATTTTAAAAAGTATTCAATTTTCACCGTCTATTTTGACATAATTTATTTACTAGTAAACGATATCGAAAAAAACTAAAATTTTATTTCTAAGAACTTCATATACCCTAGATCATATTTAACGGTGTGGATCGTTGATTTGAACGCCCTAAGATAAAAAACAAACACTATAGCACCGGAGCTCGGTACTATAGATAGTATAGTAGCCTAATTCTATATATATATATATATATATATATATATATATAGAGCTAGACTCGTATACTATCGGTAGCACGTAGGCCTCCGTGCTACCAAATTGTTTTCAATGATGCGACTTCCAAATCGACGATCGGTTCTATTAAACTTGATCTACACTATTGAAAGTATTTGGAAACTAAATTTCATAATTTTTCGATATTATTCGGCTAGTGATCAAAAGGTCTCAAAATTGTCAATTTTAATGATAGATATGATGCGTTTGTAAATTTAACGGTATAAAACAATCGAAATATGATGAAATTTTTATAGAAAATTCTTTT